>NW_024040664.1:0-22579 GCF_014851395.1 Micropterus salmoides | reverse complement strand
ACTCGGCGTTACTGAGGACAAGTATTACTCACACCATCAGCACCATCAGCACTCGGCGTTACTGAGGACAAGTATTACTACGCACCATCAGCACTCGGCGTTACTGAGGACAGTATTAATACGCACCATCACTCGGCGTTACTAAGGACAAGTATTAATACGCACCATGTTTACTCAGCGTTACTAAGGACAAGTATTAATACGCACCATCTGTACTCGGCGTTACTGAGGAGAAGTATTAATACGCACCATCTGTACTCGGCGTTACTGAGGAGAAGTATTAATACGCACCATCTGTACTCGGCGTTACTAAGGACAAGTATTAATACGCACCATCTTTACTCAGCGTTACTAAGGACAAGTATTAATACGCACCATCTGTACTCAGCGTTACTGAGGACAAGTATTAATACGCACCATCTGTACTCGGCGTTACTAAGGACAAGTATTAATACGCACCATCAGCACTCAGCGTTACTGAGGACAAGTATTAATAGCACCATCTGCAGTCAGCGTTTATATCATTATTTTATAGTGTAAAGTTGGATCACAGTGTTAAAACTCTACAGCTCTGAGTGTATGTGCTCCTTTCTGTATCTAACTGCCCAGGCACGTGTGTGGTGAGCAAGTTTGTGTGCTTTGGGAGAAAAGGGAGGGAGCATCAAAAATACCTTGCAAAGGAAAATGTAGAAGCAGATTTTGTATTACAAAACATACATCAATATAGTCCATCACAGTAAGAATGTCCTGTTTCTAGCACAGAGCACAAAAAACACCAGTTTATTCCACAAAAGTCAGGTTATGGAAGAAATGGCATGATCAAGCAGAGTGCATGCAGAGGACACAGAGAGGAGGAGCAGGCAGTCAGGGACTTTCCAAGACTCAGGTGCAGTAGGAAAGAGCCAAGAGATGATGTGAATCCAAGAAACAGAGCTATAAAAGGAGGTCCAAAAGGAGGTGAAATTCAGTCGTTACATGTATTAGTACGCACCATCAGCACTCGGCGTTACTGAGGACAAGTATTAGTACGCACCATCAGCACTCGGCGTTACTGAGGACAAGTATTAGTACGTACCAACTTTACTCAGCGTTACTGAGGGCAAGTATTAATACACACCATCTGTACTCAGCATTCCTGAGGACAAGGATTAATACACACCATCTGTACTCGGCGTTACTAAGGACAAGTATTAATACGCACCATCTGTACTCAGCGTTACTAAGGACAAGTATTAATACACACCATCTGTATTCGGCGTTTCAGCCACGGATCACCACTTCAGCCCAGGTTGACTGATGCTTCGGAGTGAGCAGGAGGAAAGCCTCGGAAGGCTAGAGGGGTCCCATAACACGGTGTCCTGGATGTTAGCGGTTGCGCTAAGAGAAACAATCTGTTTGGCTTGTACTGAAACCACATCCATAAAGCCAGTCAGCAGGGAATCTTTTTCTTTGAGTTCCTCTGAAAGTCGTCGGATGTCTTCCATAAGGTCAGCAATCTTCTTCTTCGCTTTCTTAAGGAACAGAGTTATCTCGGCTAGCATAGTCACCGGAGCTTGTTGTGATCAGGAGCGTTGATCGCGTTTTTACAGTCATCTAGCTTAAAATCCATGTCGGATGACTAAAATCCTAACCTTACACACCATCTGTACTCAACGTTACTGAGAACAGGTATTGATACACACCATGTGTACTCAGCGTTACTGAGAACAGGTATTGATACACACCATTTGTACTCAGCATTACTGAGTAGTATTAATACACACCATCTGTACTCTGCGTTACTGAGGACAAGTATTAATACACCATCTGTACTCGGCGTTACTGAGGACAAGTATTACTACACACCATCTGTACTCGGCGTTACTGAGGACAAGTATTACTACACACCATCTGTACTCAGCGTTACTGAGGACAAGTATTAATACGCACCATCAGCACTCGGCGTTACTGAGGACAAGTATTACTACACACCATCAGCACTCGGCGTTACTGAGGACAAGTATTACTACGCACCATCAGCACTCGGCGTTACTGAGGACAAGTATTACTACGCACCATCAGCACTCGGCGTTACTGAGGACAAGTATTAATACGCACCATCAGCATTCGGCGTTACTGAGGACAAGTATTAATACACGCAAATTTTACTCAGCGTTACTGAGGACAAGTATTACTACACACCATCAGCATTCGGCGTTACTGAGGACAAGTATTAATACGCACCATCAGCACTCGGCGTTACTGAGGACAAGTATTAATACACGCAAATTTTACTCAGCGTTACTGAGGACAAGTATTACTACACCATCAGCACTCGGCGTTACTGAGGACAAGTATTACTACACACCATCAGCACTCGGCGTTACTGAGGACAAGTATTACTACGCACCATCAGCACTCGGCGTTACTGAGGACAAGTATTAATACGCACCATCAGCACTCGGCGTTACTGAGGACAAGTATTAATACGCACCATCAGCATTCGGCGTTACTGAGGACAAGTATTAATACACGCAAATTTTACTCAGCGTTACTGAGGACAAGTATTACTACACACCATCAGCACTCGGCGTTACTGAGGACAAGTATTAATACGCACCATCAGCACTCGGCGTTACTGAGGACAAGTATTAATACACGCAAATTTTACTCAGCGTTACTGAGGACAAGTATTACTACACACCATCAGCACTCGGCGTTACTGAGGACAAGTATTAATACGCACCATCAGCACTCGGCGTTACTGAGGACAAGTATTAATACACGCAAATTTTACTCAGCGTTACTGAGGACAAGTATTACTACACACCATCAGCACTCGGCGTTACTGAGGACAAGTATTACTACACACCATCAGCACTCGGCGTTACTGAGGACAAGTATTACTACGCACCATCAGCACTCGGCGTTACTGAGGACAAGTATTAATACGCACCATCAGCACTCGGCGTTACTGAGGACAAGTATTAATACGCACCATCAGCATTCGGCGTTACTGAGGACAAGTATTAATACACGCAAACTTTACTCAGCGTTACTGAGGACAAGTATTACTACACACCATCAGCACTCGGCGTTACTGAGGACAAGTATTAATACACCATCAGCACTCGGCGTTACTGAGGACAAGTATTAATACACGCAAATTTTACTCGGCGTTACTGAGGACAAGTATTACTACACACCATCAGCACTCGGCGTTACTGAGGACAAGTATTAATACGCGCAAATTTTACTCAGCGTTACTGAGGACAAGTATTACTACACACCATCAGCACTCGGCGTTACTGAGGACAAGTATTACTACACACCATCAGCACTCGGCATTACTGAGGACAAGTATTACTACACACCATCAGCACTCGGCGTTACTGAGGACAAGTATTACTACGCACCATCAGCACTCGGCGTTACTGAGGACAAGTATTACTACACACCATCAGCACTCGGCGTTACTGAGGACAAGTATTACTACGCACCATCAGCACTCGGCGTTACTGAGGACAAGTATTACTACGCACCATCAGCACTCGGCGTTACTGAGGACAAGTATTAATACGCACCATCAGCATTCGGCGTTACTGAGGACAAGTATTAATACACGCAAATTTTACTCAGCGTTACTGAGGACAAGTATTACTACACACCATCAGCACTCGGCGTTACTGAGGACAAGTATTAATACGCACCATCAGCACTCGGCGTTACTGAGGACAAGTATTAATACGCACCATCAGCATTCGGCGTTACTGAGGACAAGTTTTAATACACGCAAACTTTACTCAGCGTTACTGAGGACAAGTATTAATACGCACCATCAGCACTCGGCGTTACTGAGGACAAGTATTACTACACACCATCTGTACTCAGCGTTACTGAGGACAAGTATTACTACACACCATCAGCACTCGGCGTTACTGAGGACAAGTATTACTACACACCATCAGCACTCGACGTTACTGAGGACAAGTATTACTACGCACCATCAGCACTCGGCATTACTGAGGACAAGTATTAATACGCACCATCAGCACTCGGCGTTACTGAGGACAAGTATTAATACGCACCATCAGCACTCGGCGTTACTGAGGACAAGTATTAATACGCACCATCAGCATTCGGCGTTACTGAGGACAAGTATTAATACACGCAAATTTTACTCAGCGTTACTGAGGACAAGTATTACTACACACCATCAGCACTCGGCGTTACTGAGGACAAGTATTAATACGCACCATCAGCACTCGGCGTTACTGAGGACAAGTATTAATACACGCAAATTTTACTCAGCGTTACTGAGGACAAGTATTAATACACGCAAATTTTACTCAGCGTTACTGAGGACAAGTATTACTACACACCATCAGCACTCGGCGTTACTGAGGACAAGTATTAATACGCACCATCAGCACTCGGCGTTACTGAGGACAAGTATTAATACACGCAAATTTTACTCGGCGTTACTGAGGACAAGTATTACTACACACCATCAGCACTCGGCGTTACTGAGGACAAGTATTAATACGCGCAAATTTTACTCAGCGTTACTGAGGACAAGTATTACTACACACCATCAGCACTCGGCGTTACTGAGGACAAGTATTACTACACACCATCAGCACTCGGCATTACTGAGGACAAGTATTACTACACACCATCAGCACTCGGCGTTACTGAGGACAAGTATTACTACGCACCATCAGCACTCGGCGTTACTGAGGACAAGTATTACTACACACCATCAGCACTCGGCGTTACTGAGGACAAGTATTACTACACACCATCTGTACTCAGCGTTACTGAGGACAAGTATTACTACACACCATCAGCACTCGGCATTACTGAGGACAAGTATTACTACACACCATCAGCACTCGACGTTACTGAGGACAAGTATTACTACGCACCATCAGCACTCGGCATTACTGAGGACAAGTATTAATACGCACCATCAGCACTCGGCGTTACTGAGGACAAGTATTAATACACACCATCTGTACTCAGCGTTACTGAGGACAAGTATTACTACACACCATCAGCACTCGGCGTTACTGAGGACAAGTAATACGCACCATCAGCACTCGGCGTTACTGAGGACAAGTATTAATACGCACCATCAGCATTCGGCGTTACTGAGGACAAGTATTACTACACGCAAATTTTACTCAGCGTTACTGAGGACAAGTATTACTACACACCATCAGCACTCGGCGTTACTGAGGACAAGTATTACTACACACCATCAGCACTCGGCGTTACTGAGGACAAGTATTAATACGCACCATCAGCACTCGGCGTTACTGAGGACAAGTATTAATACACGCAAATTTTACTCAGCGTTACTGAGGACAAGTATTACTACACACCATCAGCACTCGGCGTTACTGAGGACAAGTATTAATACGCACCATCAGCATTCGGCGTTACTGAGGACAAGTATTAATACGCGCAAATTTTACTCAGCGTTACTGAGGACAAGTATTACTACACACCATCAGCACTCGGCATTACTGAGGACAAGTATTACTACACACCATCAGCACTCGGCGTTACTGAGGACAAGTATTACTACACACCATCAGCACTCGGCGTTACTGAGGACAAGTATTACTACGCACCATCAGCACTCGGCGTTACTGAGGACAAGTATTAATACGCACCATCAGCATTCGGCGTTACTGAGGACAAGTATTAATACACGCAAATTTTACTCGGCGTTACTGAGGACAAGTATTACTACACACCATCAGCACTCGGCGTTACTGAGGACAAGTATTACTACGCACCATCAGCACTCGGCGTTACTGAGGACAAGTATTACTACGCACCATCAGCACTCGGCGTTACTGAGGACAAGTATTACTACGCACCATCAGCACTCGGCGTTACTGAGGACAAGTATTAATACGCACCATCAGCACTCGGCGTTACTAAGGACAAGTATTAATACGCACCATGTTTACTCAGCGTTACTAAGGACAAGTATTAATACGCACCATCTGTACTCGGCGTTACTGAGGAGAAGTATTAATACGCACCATCTGTACTCGGCGTTACTGAGGAGAAGTATTAATACGCACCATCTGTACTCGGCGTTACTAAGGACAAGTATTAATACGCACCATCTTTACTCAGCGTTACTAAGGACAAGTATTAATACGCACCATCTGTACTCAGCGTTACTGAGGACAAGTATTAATACGCACCATCTGTACTCGGCGTTACTAAGGACAAGTATTAATACGCACCATCAGCACTCAGCGTTACTGAGGACAAGTATTAATACGCACCATCTGCAGTCAGCGTTTATATCATTATTTTATAGTGTAAAGTTAGGATCACAGTGTTAAAACTCTACAGCTCTGAGTGTATGTGCTCCTTTCTGTATCTAACTGCCCAGGCACGTGTGTGTGTGAGCAAGTTTGTGTGCTTTGGGAGAAAAGGGAGGGAGCATCAAAAATACCTTGCAAAGGAAAATGTAGAAGCAGATTTTGTATTACAAAACATACATCAATATAGTCCATCACAGTAAGAATGTCCTGTTTCTAGCACAGAGCACAAAAAACACCAGTTTATTCCACAAAAGTCAGGTTATGGAAGAAATGGCATGATCAAGCAGAGTGCATGCAGAGGACACAGAGAGGAGGAGCAGGCAGTCAGGGACTTTCCAAGACTCAGGTGCAGTAGGAAAGAGCCAAGAGATGATGTGAATCCAAGAAACAGAGCTATAAAAGGAGGTCCAAAAGGAGGTGAAATTCAGTCGTTACATGTATTAGTACGCACCATCAGCACTCGGCGTTACTGAGGACAAGTATTAGTACGCACCATCAGCACTCGGCGTTACTGAGGACAAGTATTAGTACGTACCAACTTTACTCAGCGTTACTGAGGGCAAGTATTAATACACACCATCTGTACTCAGCATTCCTGAGGACAAGGATTAATACACACCATCTGTACTCGGCGTTACTAAGGACAAGTATTAATACGCACCATCTGTACTCAGCGTTACTAAGGACAAGTATTAATACACACCATCTGTATTCGGCGTTTCAGCCACGGATCACCACTTCAGCCCAGGTTGACTGATGCTTCGGAGTTGAGCAGGAGGAAAGCCTCGGAAGGCTAGAGGGGTCCCATAACACGGTGTCCTGGATGTTAGCGGTTGCGCTAAGAGAAACAATCTGTTTGGCTTGTACTGAAACCACATCCATAAAGCCAGTCAGCAGGGAATCTTTTTCTTTGAGTTCCTCTGAAAGTCGTCGGATGTCTTCCATAAGGTCAGCAATCTTCTTCTTCGCTTTCTTAAGGAACAGAGTTATCTCGGCTAGCATAGTCACCAGAGCTTTGTTGTGATCAGGAGCGTTGATCGCGTTTTTACAGTCATCTAGCTTAAAATCCATGTCGGATGACTAAAATCCTTAACCTTACACACCATCTGTACTCAACGTTACTGAGAACAGGTATTGATACACACCATGTGTACTCAGCGTTACTGAGAACAAGTATTAATACGCACCATCTGTACTCTGCGTTACTAAGGACAAGTATTAATACACACCATCTGTACTCGGCGTTACTGAGGACAAGTATTAATACACACCATCTGTACTCGGCGTTACTGAGGACAAGTATTAATACACACCATCTGTACTCAGCGTTACTGAGGACAAGTATTAATACGCACCATCAGCACTCGGCGTTACTGAGGACAAGTATTACTACACACCATCAGCACTCGGCGTTACTGAGGACAAGTATTACTACGCACCATCAGCACTCGGCGTTACTGAGGACAAGTATTACTACGCACCATCAGCACTCGGCGTTACTGAGGACAAGTATTAATACGCACCATCAGCATTCGGCGTTACTGAGGACAAGTATTAATACACGCAAATTTTACTCAGCGTTACTGAGGACAAGTATTACTACACACCATCAGCACTCGGCGTTACTGAGGACAAGTATTAATACGCACCATCAGCACTCGGCGTTACTGAGGACAAGTATTAATACACGCAAATTTTACTCAGCGTTACTGAGGACAAGTATTACTACACACCATCAGCACTCGGCGTTACTGAGGACAAGTATTACTACACACCATCAGCACTCGGCGTTACTGAGGACAAGTATTACTACGCACCATCAGCACTCGGCGTTACTGAGGACAAGTATTAATACGCACCATCAGCACTCGGCGTTACTGAGGACAAGTATTAATACGCACCATCAGCATTCGGCGTTACTGAGGACAAGTATTAATACACGCAAACTTTACTCAGCGTTACTGAGGACAAGTATTACTACACACCATCAGCACTCGGCGTTACTGAGGACAAGTATTAATACGCACCATCAGCACTCGGCGTTACTGAGGACAAGTATTAATACACGCAAATTTTACTCAGCGTTACTGAGGACAAGTATTACTACACACCATCAGCATTCGGCGTTACTGAGGACAAGTATTAATACGCACCATCAGCACTCGGCGTTACTGAGGACAAGTATTAATACACGCAAATTTTACTCAGCGTTACTGAGGACAAGTATTACTACACACCATCAGCACTCGGCGTTACTGAGGACAAGTATTACTACACACCATCAGCACTCGGCGTTACTGAGGACAAGTATTACTACGCACCATCAGCACTCGGCGTTACTGAGGACAAGTATTAATACGCACCATCAGCACTCGGCGTTACTGAGGACAAGTATTAATACGCACCATCAGCATTCGGCGTTACTGAGGACAAGTATTAATACACGCAAATTTTACTCAGCGTTACTGAGGACAAGTATTACTACACACCATCAGCACTCGGCGTTACTGAGGACAAGTATTAATACGCACCATCAGCACTCGGCGTTACTGAGGACAAGTATTAATACACGCAAATTTTACTCGGCGTTACTGAGGACAAGTATTACTACACACCATCAGCACTCGGCGTTACTGAGGACAAGTATTAATACGCGCAAATTTTACTCAGCGTTACTGAGGACAAGTATTACTACACACCATCAGCACTCGGCGTTACTGAGGACAAGTATTACTACACACCATCAGCACTCGGCATTACTGAGGACAAGTATTACTACACACCATCAGCACTCGGCGTTACTGAGGACAAGTATTACTACGCACCATCAGCACTCGGCGTTACTGAGGACAAGTATTACTACACACCATCAGCACTCGGCGTTACTGAGGACAAGTATTACTACGCACCATCAGCACTCGGCGTTACTGAGGACAAGTATTACTACGCACCATCAGCACTCGGCGTTACTGAGGACAAGTATTAATACGCACCATCAGCATTCGGCGTTACTGAGGACAAGTATTAATACACGCAAATTTTACTCAGCGTTACTGAGGACAAGTATTACTACACACCATCAGCACTCGGCGTTACTGAGGACAAGTATTAATACGCACCATCAGCACTCGGCGTTACTGAGGACAAGTATTAATACGCACCATCAGCATTCGGCGTTACTGAGGACAAGTTTAATACACGCAAACTTTACTCAGCGTTACTGAGGACAAGTATTAATACGCACCATCAGCACTCGGCGTTACTGAGGACAAGTATTACTACACACCATCTGTACTCAGCGTTACTGAGGACAAGTATTACTACACACCATCAGCACTCGGCGTTACTGAGGACAAGTATTACTACACACCATCAGCACTCGACGTTACTGAGGACAAGTATTACTACGCACCATCAGCACTCGGCATTACTGAGGACAAGTATTAATACGCACCATCAGCACTCGGCGTTACTGAGGACAAGTATTAATACACACCATCTGTACTCAGCGTTACTGAGGACAAGTATTACTACACACCATCAGCACTCGGCGTTACTGAGGACAAGTAATACGCACCATCAGCACTCGGCGTTACTGAGGACAAGTATTAATACGCACCATCAGCATTCGGCGTTACTGAGGACAAGTATTACTACACGCAAATTTTACTCAGCGTTACTGAGGACAAGTATTACTACACACCATCAGCACTCGGCGTTACTGAGGACAAGTATTACTACACACCATCAGCACTCGGCGTTACTGAGGACAAGTATTAATACGCACCATCAGCACTCGGCGTTACTGAGGACAAGTATTAATACGCACCATCAGCACTCGGCGTTACTGAGGACAAGTATTAATACGCACCATCAGCATTCGGCGTTACTGAGGACAAGTATTAATACACGCAAATTTTACTCAGCGTTACTGAGGACAAGTATTACTACACACCATCAGCACTCGGCGTTACTGAGGATAAGTATTACTACACACCATCAGCACTCGGCGTTACTGAGGACAAGTATTACTACGCACCATCAGCACTCGGCGTTACTGAGGACAAGTAATACGCACCATCAGCACTCGGCGTTACTGAGGACAAGTATTAATACACGCAAATTTTACTCGGCGTTACTGAGGACAAGTATTACTACACACCATCAGCACTCGGCGTTACTGAGGACAAGTATTACTACACACCATCAGCATTCGGCGTTACTGAGGACAAGTATTACTACGCACCATCAGCACTCGGCGTTACTGAGGACAAGTATTACTACGCACCATCAGCACTCGGCATTACTGAGGACAAGTATTAATACGCACCATCAGCACTCGGCGTTACTGAGGACAAGTATTACTACACACCATCAGCACTCGGCGTTACTGAGGACAAGTATTACTACGCACCATCAGCACTCGGCGTTACTGAGGACAAGTATTAATACGCACCATCAGCACTCGGCGTTACTGAGGACAAGTATTAATACGCACCATCAGCATTCGGCGTTACTGAGGACAAGTATTAATACACGCAAATTTTACTCAGCGTTACTGAGGACAAGTATTACTACACACCATCAGCACTCGGCGTTACTGAGGACAAGTATTAATACGCACCATCAGCACTCGGCGTTACTGAGGACAAGTATTAATACACGCAAATTTTACTCAGCGTTACTGAGGACAAGTATTACTACACACCATCAGCATTCGGCGTTACTGAGGACAAGTATTAATACGCACCATCAGCACTCGGCGTTACTGAGGACAAGTATTAATACACGCAAATTTTACTCAGCGTTACTGAGGACAAGTATTACTACACACCATCAGCACTCGGCGTTACTGAGGACAAGTATTACTACACACCATCAGCACTCGGCGTTACTGAGGACAAGTATTACTACGCACCATCAGCACTCGGCGTTACTGAGGACAAGTATTAATACGCACCATCAGCACTCGGCGTTACTGAGGACAAGTATTAATACGCACCATCAGCATTCGGCGTTACTGAGGACAAGTATTAATACACGCAAATTTTACTCAGCGTTACTGAGGACAAGTATTACTACACACCATCAGCACTCGGCGTTACTGAGGACAAGTATTAATACGCACCATCAGCACTCGGCGTTACTGAGGACAAGTATTAATACACGCAAATTTTACTCGGCGTTACTGAGGACAAGTATTACTACACACCATCAGCACTCGGCGTTACTGAGGACAAGTATTAATACGCGCAAATTTTACTCAGCGTTACTGAGGACAAGTATTACTACACACCATCAGCACTCGGCGTTACTGAGGACAAGTATTACTACACACCATCAGCACTCGGCATTACTGAGGACAAGTATTACTACACACCATCAGCACTCGGCGTTACTGAGGACAAGTATTACTACGCACCATCAGCACTCGGCGTTACTGAGGACAAGTATTACTACACACCATCAGCACTCGGCGTTACTGAGGACAAGTATTACTACGCACCATCAGCACTCGGCGTTACTGAGGACAAGTATTACTACGCACCATCAGCACTCGGCGTTACTGAGGACAAGTATTAATACGCACCATCAGCATTCGGCGTTACTGAGGACAAGTATTAATACACGCAAATTTTACTCAGCGTTACTGAGGACAAGTATTACTACACACCATCAGCACTCGGCGTTACTGAGGACAAGTATTAATACGCACCATCAGCACTCGGCGTTACTGAGGACAAGTATTAATACGCACCATCAGCATTCGGCGTTACTGAGGACAAGTTTTAATACACGCAAACTTTACTCAGCGTTACTGAGGACAAGTATTAATACGCACCATCAGCACTCGGCGTTACTGAGGACAAGTATTACTACACACCATCTGTACTCAGCGTTACTGAGGACAAGTATTACTACACACCATCAGCACTCGGCGTTACTGAGGACAAGTATTACTACACACCATCAGCACTCGACGTTACTGAGGACAAGTATTACTACGCACCATCAGCACTCGGCATTACTGAGGACAAGTATTAATACGCACCATCAGCACTCGGCGTTACTGAGGACAAGTATTAATACACACCATCTGTACTCAGCGTTACTGAGGACAAGTATTACTACACACCATCAGCACTCGGCGTTACTGAGGACAAGTAATACGCACCATCAGCACTCGGCGTTACTGAGGACAAGTATTAATACGCACCATCAGCATTCGGCGTTACTGAGGACAAGTATTACTACACGCAAATTTTACTCAGCGTTACTGAGGACAAGTATTACTACACACCATCAGCACTCGGCGTTACTGAGGACAAGTATTACTACACACCATCAGCACTCGGCGTTACTGAGGACAAGTATTAATACGCACCATCAGCACTCGGCGTTACTGAGGACAAGTATTAATACGCACCATCAGCACTCGGCGTTACTGAGGACAAGTATTAATACGCACCATCAGCATTCGGCGTTACTGAGGACAAGTATTAATACACGCAAATTTTACTCAGCGTTACTGAGGACAAGTATTACTACACACCATCAGCACTCGGCGTTACTGAGGATAAGTATTACTACACACCATCAGCACTCGGCGTTACTGAGGACAAGTATTACTACGCACCATCAGCACTCGGCGTTACTGAGGACAAGTAATACGCACCATCAGCACTCGGCGTTACTGAGGACAAGTATTAATACACGCAAATTTTACTCGGCGTTACTGAGGACAAGTATTACTACACACCATCAGCACTCGGCGTTACTGAGGACAAGTATTACTACACACCATCAGCATTCGGCGTTACTGAGGACAAGTATTACTACGCACCATCAGCACTCGGCGTTACTGAGGACAAGTATTACTACGCACCATCAGCACTCGGCATTACTGAGGACAAGTATTAATACGCACCATCAGCACTCGGCGTTACTGAGGACAAGTATTAATACACACCATCTGTACTCAGCGTTACTGAGGACAAGTATTACTACACACCATCAGCACTCGGCGTTACTGAGGACAAGTAATACGCACCATCAGCACTCGGCGTTACTGAGGACAAGTATTAATACGCACCATCAGCATTCGGCGTTACTGAGGACAAGTATTACTACACGCAAATTTTACTCAGCGTTACTGAGGACAAGTATTACTACACACCATCAGCACTCGGCGTTACTGAGGACAAGTATTACTACACACCATCAGCACTCGGCGTTACTGAGGACAAGTATTAATACGCACCATCAGCACTCGGCGTTACTGAGGACAAGTATTAATACGCACCATCAGCACTCGGCGTTACTGAGGACAAGTATTAATACGCACCATCAGCATTCGGCGTTACTGAGGACAAGTATTAATACACGCAAATTTTACTCAGCGTTACTGAGGACAAGTATTACTACACACCATCAGCACTCGGCGTTACTGAGGATAAGTATTACTACACACCATCAGCACTCGGCGTTACTGAGGACAAGTATTACTACGCACCATCAGCACTCGGCGTTACTGAGGACAAGTAATACGCACCATCAGCACTCGGCGTTACTGAGGACAAGTATTAATACACGCAAATTTTACTCGGCGTTACTGAGGACAAGTATTACTACACACCATCAGCACTCGGCGTTACTGAGGACAAGTATTACTACACACCATCAGCACTCGGCGTTACTGAGGACAAGTATTACTACGCACCATCAGCACTCGGCGTTACTGAGGACAAGTATTAATACGCACCATCAGCACTCGGCGTTACTGAGGACAAGTATTAATACACACCATTTGTAATCAGCATTGCTGAGTAGTATTAATACGCACCATCATCACTCGGCGTTACTGAGGACCGTTGTGAAAAAACGCCTGCGCGGCCGAACACATCACTTTTATGCCAACGTGCCTCCAATTAGGTTAAGACCAAGTCAGCTAACCAACATCTGATCCAGCGTCTTAGTTTAACTCCAGTGTAGCGGGCGGAGTTTGTTCCCCTCAGTTCACTCTAGGCTGAACCCCGCTCGTTGTCCAGGCCTCTGGTCTTTATTGGAAGCGCTCTGAGGTAACGGCTGTATATAAATAAAATGTAACTTTAATGCACCAAAATATAGATCCAAAAATAAATGTTTCTGCAGCCTTAATAAGATCATCAAGACTCAAATACAGAAAACAACTTTTAATTTGAAATTACAAACAGGCTTCCTGTTCAGGTATTTACAGCTGCAAAAACATAACATCTTTATAAAAAACAACAAACAGTCCTCTTTTTTTCTGCGTCCGTGCAGTCCATTGTTATTAGACTCCCAGAATGCTTTGCGTTCAGACAGGTGTCACGTGGGTAGAGTCCATTTCCTGTTCACCTGCTGATATGGCATCCTTACTGACACGTCGCTGTCCTTCTGTTTCTTCTTCTTCGCACTTTCGACCTGCAGGACATGACAGCTCGTTACTCATTGTACAACTCTGACGATCGATAAAGTTTCTTATCGTTCATTTAATCTGCCAACAACAACAACATCGATACTTAAAGGTCAGCTGTGATTGGCTGACAACCCGGTTCATAGGATCGTGTACTGGGGTGCTCAGAGACCGGCGTGTTGGTCGCTGCATGACGAGGGAACGCTGAACTCAAAGTTAACTCACCTCTGTCGTAGGCTCCGTCCCCTCCTCTTCAGGCTCCGTGGCTGCACCGCCAGGCCCCGCCTCCTCCAGTTTTGCCCTCTTCTCTTTCTTCACGTCCTCTGTAGACGGCGTGCCGGGCGTCACAGCTTCGCCGTCGCTCTCTGCCGCCTCCCGCTTCCTCTGCAGAGCACAAAGGTCAAATACTCGTCAGCCAACACAAAGTCAGAAAAAAACACCATCAGAAAAGGTGGTCGCTGTGACAAAGTGCTCTCACAGCGGCGTTCTGCCCGCCCACTCATGAAGGTGAGCCCCCTCAGGTGTGGGAGGGCCCACCTCTGACTAGAGCACCAATTTAAACATTAGGTGTAAATTAAACTGTCAGCAGCCCTGAAGGTTCACAGATTCAGCCAATCAGGAGCCTCTGTGGATATTTATGTCAGCTTTATTTTCACATCGAGCCCGTCTGAAGCTCCTGGGGAAGAAACGCTTCTGATTGGTCGTCTGACCAGGTGAGTTTACCTTTGCTGAAGCAATCACTCACATGACTCCTCCGTCACCTTGGAGACCCTTTCAATGAAAAGAAACAAGATTTTAAATTGGTACACACCATCAGCACTCGGCGTTACTGAGGACAAGTATTAATACGCACCATCAGCACTCGGCGTTACTGAGGACAAGTATTAATACTCGGCGTTACTGAGGACAAGTATTAATACTCGGCGTTACTGAGGACAAGTATTAATACGCACCATCAGCACTCTGCGTTACTGAGGACAAATATTAATACAAAGCATCTGTACTCAGCGTTATTAAGAAAATGTATTAGTACACACCATCAGTACTCTGCGTTACTGAGGACAAGTATTAATACAAAGCATCTGTACTCAGCGTTATTAAGAAAAATGTATTCGTACACACCATCAGTACTCTGCGTTACTGAGGACAAGTATTAATACGCACCATCTGCAGTCGGCGTTTATATCATTATTTTATAGTGTAAAGTTAGGATCACAGTGTTAAAACTCTACAGCTCTGAGTGTATGCGCTCCTTTCTGTATCTAACTGCCCAGGCACGTGTGTGTGTGAGCAAGTTCGTGTGCTTTGGGAGAAAAGGGAGGGAGCATCAAAAATACCTTGCAAAGGAAATATAGAAGCAGATTTGTATTACAAAACATACATCAATATAGTCCATCACAGTAAGAATGTCCTGTTTCTAGCACAGAGCACAAAAAACACCAGTTTATTCCACAAAAGTCAGGTTATGGAAGAAATGGCATGATCAAGCAGAGTGCATGCAGAGGACACAGAGAGGAGGAGCAGGCAGTCAGGGACTTTCCAAGACTCAGGTGCAGTAGGAAAGAGCCAAGAGATGATGTGAATCCAAGAAACAGAGCTATAAAAGGAGGTCCAAAAGGAGGCGAAAGTCAGTCGTTACATGTATTAGTACGCACCATCAGCACTCTGCGTTACTGAGGACAAGTATTAATACGCACCATCAGCACTCGGCATTACTGAGGACAAGTATTAATACGCACCATCAGCACTCGGCATTACTGAGGACAAATATTACTACGCACCATCTGTACTCAGCGTTATTAAGAAAAATGTATTAGTACGCACCATCAGCACTCGGCGTTACTGACGACAAGTATTAATACACGCAATCTTTACTCGGCGTTACTAAGGACAAGTATTAATACACGCCATCTGTACTCAGCGTTACTGAGGACCTTTGTGAAAAAACACCTGCGCGGCCGAACACATCACTTTTATGCCAACGCGCCTCCAATTAGGTTAAGACTAAGTCAGCTAACCAACATCTGATCCAGCATCCTAGTTTAACACCAGTGTAGCGGGCGGAGTTTGTTCCCCTCAGTTCACGCTCTGGATCTGAGGTCAACAGGAAGTGATGCCGACCTTCTCTCCCATGACTCCAGACCGGACTCGCCTCAGTTCCTGCATCTGACCTCCGACCCCAGGACCAGACCCAGGTGAACACACAGAGTCCGGATGCAAAGTTCCCACCTCACAGCTCACCCAGAAGATGCCTGCAACACAGAATCACGTGACCTCTGACATCACCGTGACGTCACTGATGAACCTAATCAATAGTCGTTAGATACGTGACTGCCGATCAGTGATCTTACCCAGCCTCCTCTCGGGGTCGTATTCGATCAGTTTGCTCTCGTAGATCGTTCGGACTCTCAGCTGACGTTTCACGGCGGCGATAAGCAGCAGTCGCTGGAACAGAGCGTCAGTGTCTGCAGGGCCTGCAGAGCTTAGAGGGTTACATGACAGCCAGCCAATCAGAGCAGAACAATCAAGAAAATATCCAATCAGGAAGTGGTCAGACTTACCCGAGCCAGTGCGTGTTCGCTCTGTATCGCATTGTGCAGCCGAACGATTCCCACATACTCTTTACCTGCAACAAACACAGAGTAGTGAGGGGGCTGCTGGGCTTCAGTGTGCTCACATACCACATGGAGACGTTTCTTAGTCTACAGAAACAGGAAGTGGTCACTGTACCGGCACTTTGCTGGGACTTGACCAATCGCGTGGCTCGATCCAAGCAGACGATCAGAAACCCGGTGACCTTCGGGTCGAGCGTCCCAGTACCCATAGGATCCTCCTGATCCACGCCACAACCTCGTGAGACGACAGGTTCGCCGGTTTGTCCAGGTTGATGAACCCCGTCCTGACAGGAAGCAGAATAAACATCTATTCAAGCATTATTAGCTTAGCATTAGCTGAAGGTTACCAGACAGTGCTGTTTGCATGTTAGCTTAGCATCACTCGGTTACCTGACATAGTCATGGATGTTCCTCTTCAGAGGGTTGCTACCATGCGGCAGAGGTGTGTAATGAGCTGTCCGGATGTTCAGTTTATCAAAATTCTGCAGGAAACAAAATGAAAGTTATCAGATTTCACTTTCTGTATGAAGACAGGAAAACACATAGCCAGGCTCTTATTTTGGTAGCGCCGTCAGTTTCGTGCTCTGAAACTGATGCGTCCCGTGTTTGATATTTTATCTGCTTGTTGTTCCAAAGTGATACATTTTTCGTATTTTAAACTAATCTGCTATAAGTCTCAGCACCATGTGATCAGTACAGGAAGTCGTCTTGGTGGCACTCGCGTCGAGTCATGCTCTCTGTGCAGTTTCGGTCATCGCCAGGCAGAACGCCGAGACGACGTCGGCACCGCGGTGGAGAGGCCCCCAGAACGGGGGCAGAGGCGGAGACCGCGACAAGATGGCCGCTCAGAGAATGAATAAAATGGTTCATCACTTCACACGCTAAAGACTAAACTTCAGGTTTTGATGTTGTCCCCTTCAGGGAGCCGTAGTCTCACCTTCAGTAAGTAGTAGTAGTCATTGCGACGTGTCCAGCGAGGCGGCTCTGGCCTCTGGTTTGATGAAGTCTCCGCTCTGCTGGATCTCCTGTTGCACAAACACACGGCGTCACCTGTCTGAACAAATGCACCTGAAGCTCAGCCAGGTGAACTCCGACTCACCCCCACTTCCTCCTCGCTGACCGCCTTCGTCTCCTTCACTGATGCTGCAAACACACGAGCAAACACATTCGGTCATCAAACCTGCAGTCAGGTCCAGACCCCCCCCCCCACAGAACAAGCAGCTCTGGGTAACCATGACTACATTTCTCACCATTTAATGAAAATCCTGCTTCACCTCATGATGCATTTATACTTCTACAAGTACTTTAACATGCAGTACTTTTACTTTCAGTGTACTTTAACAGTGAGCCGCCAGGAAGCACGCGGTCCCACATTAACAGACTCGTGACACTTGGACCTCCTGAGAGAGCGGGGGAGGTGCACGAACCGAGACGAACTAACGCACACAGGGTTCAGATTAAGAACTTGGGTAACACGGATCCGGACAAAGTTCGGTAACTTTAAACCGGATATTACATCAAGAACTGCGCGCGACGGAAACTAAAAACCAGTAGTACGAGACGCGGTGCACTAAAGCCGGAACCAGATGCACTAAAACAAGGTCCACTCTAGAACCAGGTAAAGATTTGCAGATGTTTGCAGAGAAACGTGGACTCACCTCCTTCTGTGTCCGCCATCTTCAACTGAGCGTCTGTGCGCACAGCGCGGCTTCTTCTTCTTCTTTTGTAAGATTCCGGCAGTGTAGACGCTTATGAGCGTATTACTGCCCTCCACAGGTCAAAGTTTGAACTAAATTCTTACATACAATCCTGTGTCATGCAAGAATTGAAGGACTGCCTTGAGATCAGTTTATGCTTGTCACTGTGCCCAAACAAAGAGAAAACGAAAAAGCCTTAACTCCAAGTCCTGACAGTTATTAAAGAGTACATTTCTTTCTGCCCTATACTTTCTGCATTCCAGGAAAACATGCCCTATTGTCTCAAGACTCCCATTCACACAAGCCAGAAACATGCTTCCCCACAATGCACAAAGAATAATTTAATCCACAGTGCCCCAACTCAACCTGCACATTTTACCATGCGGGACAAAATGTTACATAAACATCTCTTCCTAACTTTGGGTTGTATAGAAAAGTAGTGTCTGCCTCTCTGCCAGTTTTTTATTAAGCCCTCTTTAATTTTTTCTGTCAATTCCACTCTCCCTAATAATACATGGACATCTACTTCCTAAGCTCTCTTTTGCAATATTATCCACCCGTTCATTCCCCCTCACCCCAACGTGCCCGGGAACCCAGAGTTTTTTTGGAAGCGAAAGTAACCGGTAAAGACTTCAATAGTAGCCCATGTACCATGTAATTAGAAAGGTGATTTTAGACTAAAACTAAACTAAAACAACGTTTTTTTAGTAAATTAAGTAGCACTGGGTGTAAAAACACTTCAGTTAAGTGAAATAAAAACAATAACTGATAAAATAATAACTGTTAGGCTGTGAAATGAGGTTTGCAATTAATTTAAGTCCAAATCTTTTATTCTGTCCCAACGGGGGAGTTCACCGTGTCACAGCAGCAAGGGAGAAACAAACGAGCAATAGATATCATGAGATATTATCACTGTGTCCAGCAGCAGAATGTGTTATTGAAATGTTTGCTGTGTTTCAGGCTGAGTGAGGACATGTGTCGCAGACTTCGGCCTCTCCAATAAGATCTACAGCGGAGATTACTACAGACAGGGCTCGGTCTCCAAGTTGCCGGTGAAGTGGATCGCTCTGGAGAGTCTCGCTGTCAACGTGTACCCACACAGAGCGTGGAGAACTCTGAGATCTACGAGTACCTGATCAAAGGAGAGTGACTGAAACCTCCGACTGCAGAGACAACATGTGAGTCTAACAATTGGGCTAACGCCTCCCTCAGCTCCGCCTGCCAGGTTCCTCCTGGTGACCCACCGTCACACCGATCTAAAGTTTAGCGAGCGCCTAAGGACAAAAAAACAGCTCCAAAATGATCATAATTGGGGGGGAAAGCGTAAGAAAAGCTCTCCCAATTCATTTTAATAGCCATTTATCAAGCAGAAACAAACTTAAATACGACATCGTTGCCTTCCAGCAGCCTCCTCTCCTCTCACACGCTGCATCCTAATTAGTTACATATGTTTAACAGAAATCTGCCAGGGGCCGCCCCAGGTTTTCTGTCTCCGTCATGTGGTCCAGCTCTGGTTTGTCTTGTGCAAAACAAGTCTCTTGTTTTGAAGGAGCAGTTTCCTGTGCAGCACAAACCAACTGCAGGTATAAACCTGCTTTTATCCAAAGCGACTTACAATGTCTACACGTGTCAGAGGTCGCACGCCTCTGAAAAGTCTCGCCAGGGACACAGTTATCCACTGCTCCATCGCCCCATGGAGAGCATTGTTCTTGCACAATAAATTATGACTGAAAACAACCCACAAAAATAAAACTGCTGTTTTGTCCTACTGGAATGAATATTATAGGCTACTGATGCTAAGCTACAGTAGCCTGTGCAATGTTGCGGTCCATGGTAATGATAATCAGAAAATGGTTTTATTAGTGAAACAGCTGAATCTCAACTGATGAACTATCTGGAGTCAGATCATAGCAACAGTCTAGTTAGTCTATAGCAACATCACCTTCACTGTCTGTACCTCTGTGTGTATATTGTGTAGGCTGCCTCCTTCCCCTCTCTCTCTCCTTACATCCCTCTTTTTCTCTCTATTCCTCTCCTGCACTCTCTCTCTCTCCTTCACCCCCAACCGGTCGAGGCAGATGGCCGCCCACCCTGAGCCATGGTTCTGCTCGAGGTTTCTGCCTCTTAAAAGGAAGTTTTTCCTTGCCTCTGTCGCCTAGTGCTTGCTCTTGGTGGGAACTGTTGGGCTTCTGTAAATATCATCACAGAGTACGGTCTAGACCTGCTCTTTTGAAAAGCGCTGTGAGATAACTGTTGTTGTGATTTGGCGCTATATAAATAAAATTTAATTGAATTGAATTGAATAGATCATCTAACATGATACTTTCTAACGTACAGCTCTACTCCTCCAGGTTGTGCAGAGATTTTTTATGAAAGAAAATGCACAGATTTCAGTCTTCAGGTAACTCATTGCTTTACATAAAAGACCCCCCCTACCCAGAGACCCTTTCTGAGCCACGAAAAACCCTGAGAGGGTCGAGGTTCTGCCAGTGAAGGATGCAGAGTTACATACAGCCGCTGTGTTGGAGGACGAGGTTGTGATTTCTGCTTCAGAACAGCTGATTTCACTTCAGCATCCTAAACTGTGAGAACTGAAGTTTGTAGGTGAAACCTGTAACTCCAGGTCTTCTGACACCTTCCCTATTTTCTAATAATGTCGTAATGTTTCTTTCAACGTCTTTTTATTCTCAAATTAAAAAAGTTCTTATTCCTAGGGCTTTAACAGCTTACCTACCTGGTTGATCCTGCCAGTCTATGTGCTTGTCTCAGGTACAGTGAAACTGCGAATGGCTCATTAAATCAGTTATGGTTCCTTTGATCGCTCCAATTTTACTTGGATAACTGTGGCAATTATAGAGCTAATACATGCCAACGAGCGCTGACCTCCGGAGGTGTGCATTTATCAGACCCAAAACCCATGCGGGGTGCCTCTCGGGTGCCCCAGCCTCTTTGGTGACTCTAGATAACCTCGAGCCGATCGCTGGCCCTCGTGGCGGCGACGTCTCATTCGAATGTCTAACCAAACTTACGTGCTTGATAACTCTCCCACCCTTATGGAGGACCGATCCTGACACAGCCAGAAATAATACAGAAATAAATAAATGCTCAATAAATAAATAAGCATCCAATTAAATACACAAAAAAATAAAGTAAATAAATAAATGTAGGTAGTAATTAAATTATACAAGGAGACATAAAGTTTACATTTTAATTAGTGCCTTTACTTATTCACCTTGTTATAATTACATTATTTGTTTATTCAACTTTATTTATTACTAATTTTTTTAATGTATTTATTTATGTGTGTGTTTTAATATTTTTGTCTGTTTATTCTTCCTTTGTATTTATTTACCTTATTATTATTTCACCCATGGTATTTATTTCTGCCTGTCTTTTTTAAATTTTTGTATGCATTTCTGCCTCATTATGCAATGAGGAGGGGCTGTGTCTCAAGGGGTCATCTTCTCTGCTATTGGTGGACCAGTCAGACAGGAGAGCTCC
>NW_024040663.1:0-26302 GCF_014851395.1 Micropterus salmoides | reverse complement strand
TGTACTGCACACCAATGAAGAGGTGAGGCCAGTCTGAGTGTTGAGAAAAGTGCCTTTATAAAGACTGCTCTAAGATGATATTTTCCTTAGGACAGAGTCATAATGGTGTGTTGTGTTGTAGGTTCTGGCTGAAGTTTGCTCTTGGGATCTCCCTCCTCTCCCTGAGCGCTACAAGAAGGCCTGTCACAGCCTGGCAGTGGGTGAGCAACACACACAAATACACGCAAATGCAGACATTCACATTTTTATATCCCATCTCGTTATATCCAATTCTCGAGAAGCATGACATCTCGTTGTCTCCCCGCAGATGAGAAGAAGCGCATCACCCGGCTGTGTGAGGTGCAGGATGGGAGCTCCTCCGTGTCGGTGTGTGGCCTCAGCTTGGCTTCCTCTTCCCTCAACCCGCTCCTTCGTGCCTTAAAATTGCAGGCTAGTCTCACCGAGCTGCGGATTTCTGGCAACCGTCTCAGTGATGATCTTCTGCCCGAGCTGGTTGCCACAACAATCACCATGCCTCGGCTTCGGCTGCTGGACATTTCTGCCAGTCACATTACAGGGGAAGGGCTGGAGAAGGCTGTAAATGCTTTAAAGGGACAGAGCCATCCTGCGTTTCCGGTAAAGAGCCCATCTTTTTATTCCACCAGCTGTCATCAGTGTTTCCTCTGTGATTTCATGCTGCTAGGCAGCTTTTGAAGATAATGCGGCCCCCTAACTGTCACTGCTTCGATCCAGATTGTGTTGGAAATCAACATAGTAGTTTGTTTCAATTACATACATTATACAGGTGCTGTCATATAATTAGAATATCATCAAAAAGTTGATTTATTTCAGTAATTCCATTCAAAAAGTGAAACTTATATAATTATACATTCATTCCACACAGACTGATATCTTTCAAGTGTTCATTCCTTTTAATTTTGATGATTATAACTGACAACTAATGAAAACCCCAAAATCAGTATCTCAGAAAATTTGAATATTGTGAAAAGGTTCAATATTGAAGACACCTGGTGCCACACTCTAATCAGCTAATTAACTCAAAACACCTGCAAAGGCCTTTAAATGGTCTCTCAGTCTAGTTCTGTAGGCTACACAATCATGGGGGAAGACTGCTGACTTGACAGCTGTCCAAAAGACGACCATTGACACCTTGCACAAGGAGGGCGAGACACAAAAGGTCATTGCTAAAGAGGCTGGCTGTTCACAGAGCTCTGTGTCCAAGCACATTAATAGAGAGGCAAAGGGAAGGAAAAGATGTGGTAGAAAAAAGTGCACAAGCAATAGAGATAACCGCAACCTGGAGAGGATTGTGAAACAAAACCCATTCAAAAATGTGGGAGAGATTCACAAAGAGTGGACTGCAGCTGGAGTCAGTGCTTCAAGAACCACCACGCACAGACGTATGCAAGACATGGGCTTCAGCTGTCGCATTCCTTGTGTCAAGCCACTCTTGAACAAGACATAGCGTCAGAAGCGTCTCGCCTGGGCTAAAGACAAAAAGGACTGGACTGCTGCTGAGTGGTCCAAAGTTATGTTCTCTAATGAAAGTAAATTTTGCATTTCCTTTGGAAATCAAGGTCCCAGAGTCTGGAGGAAGAGAGGAGAGGCACAGAATCCACGTTGCTTGAAGTCCAGTGTAAAGTTTCCACAGTCAGTGATGGCCATCACTCAGCCATGTCATCAGCCATGTCATCTGTGTTGGTCCACTGTGTTTTCTGATGTCCAAGGTCAACGCAGTCGTCTACCAGGAAGTTTTAGAGCACTTCATGCTTCCTGCTGCTGACCAACTTTATGGAGATGCAGATTTCATTTTCCAACAGGACTTGCCACCTTCACACAGTGCCAAAGCTACCAGTACCTGGTTTAAGGACCATGGTATCCCTGTTCTTAATTGTCCAGCAAACTCGTCCGACCTTAACACTATAGAAAATCTATGGGGTATTGTGAAGAGGAAGATGCAATACGCCAGACCCAACAATGCAGAAGAGCTGAAGGTCACTATCAGAGCAACCTGGGCTCTCATAACACCTGAGCAGTGCCACAGACTGATCGACTCCATGCCACGCCGCATTGCTGCAGTAATTCAGGCAAAAGGAGCCCCAACTAAGTATTGAGTGCTGTACATGCTCATACTTGCCAACATTTCTAAAAATCCTTTTTTTGTATTGGTCTTAAGTAATATTCTAATTTTTGGAGATACTGATTTTTGGGATTTTCATTAGTTGTCAGTTTTAATCATCACAATTAAATGAAATTAACATTTGAAATATATCAGTCTGTGTGTAATGAATGAATATAATATCCAAGTTTCACTTTTTGAATGGAATTACTGAAATAAATCAACTTTTTGATGATATTCTAATTATATGACCAGTACCTGTAATTGAAACTTTAAAGGGTAAATTCAGGCTTAAAACATATTTTCTCACACTTTTTAATCGTATCTGTGAAAGCAGTGTATGTCTGTCTTATGTGATTTATATGAAATGTCTGCCACCAAAAATACAATGTGAGTTTCTTCGAACTGGTTATCTCAGAATCTGAAACCCATCTATGTGACAAAGACAAGCAGTGAGTAAGCATTTCTTTGTGGTTTAGTATCTATTAGTGGTACCACTGTTTTCTTGCTGTGGTGACACACTAGATTCAGATGTTACACTGCATGAAAAAGCAGGCACAAGTTAAATTATTTTTCAAGTTTACTAGTTGCTTCCCGGCGATGAACAGTTTGTTTTGGTTTTGATTACCAATTACTACAGGAAATGCATTTGTTATTATGCTCGTATTCACGAAGTTTGTTAGTCTTTATTAGCTCGTTGGTTAGTGTGACAAGACCCTCACTGTGTCACAAACCACGGTGTTGAAACAGTCATCTCAAACATCTTGCACAAGTTTCCAACACATGCGAGAATGACACATCACCCATTTAATATGAATGTAATTTTATGTAGAATTCTCTCTCGTGCACGTTGCTATGTGTGGACGTTTCCTCTCGTAGTGCCTGGAGGAGCTCGACCTCAGTATGAACCCGCTGGGTGACGGTGTATCTGAGTCCCTGTCCTGCCTGCTGTCCTGCTGCCCCCTGTTAGCCAAGCTGTCCCTGCAGGCCTGTGGCCTCACTGCTCGCTTCCTACAGCAGCATCGACTGCTGCTTGCCAGCGCCCTGACAGGTAACTCTCTCACAGGCCGGAGCCTCACTGAAACGCCACTGGATTTTTAGATAAGAGATGAGTTAATGGGATGGGTAAAGTTGTAGTTTGCTTTGATTTTTAAATTAGAGCTTATGGTAAGTGGCTAATTTTGTGATAAGCAGAATCAATAAAGCTGTCAACATCAGCGTCCTGTATTAATCATATCCTTGTATTGATAAAGTTCTGTTTAGAGCTTTAACTAACAAGAAGTGTCACGTTTTGTAACTGGCTAAAAATGGAGACAAAGGAGATGGAGCCCGACAATTTATTTCAGAGCGAGTAAATATTTAAATGTCCTTTTTGATCTTTCAGGCACGGGCCACCTGAAATCAGTGTGTCTATCCCACAATGCACTGGGCTCCACTGGCTTTGAGCTGGTGTTGAAGACTCTGCCTCTGCACTCTCTCACACACCTGGACCTGTCTGCTGTCCGAAGGGATCCAGCGGATTATCTACCGCTGGAACACCTCACCAACATTCTGTCACAGGTATACACACACACACACACACACACACACGTGCGCGCGCTTTACAGTAGAAGCAAATAAAAAATGTGTTTTTCCTCGTAGGACGAGTGTTCACTGACGCACCTGAGTCTGGCAGCAAACGGGTTGACAGACAGCAGCGTAGCCGCATTGGCCAGGTGTGTGTTTGTGAGTCTGCTGCCGTGTTTTTCTGTGAGAACATGCATGATTCATAGTTATGGTGTAGATATGGCTTCTAAGCATGCCGCCAAAGGTCTTTGTTAATCTTTGAACAAGTGTTCAGAGTTATGTTATTAGTGATGCCATTTTAACTTAACAAGGAGCTCTTTCTCTCTGTGAAAGGTCTCTCAGTAGAGATGTCTGTGGTTTGTTCTGCCATCCTTTATTTGCCTTTGCAGTTATCAGTTTCTCTTTCAAACTTTTTGGTTTTCCCTCCAAGGTGCCTGCCTTCTTGTCTGACTCTGGTGAGTCTGAACCTATCAGGAAACCCGTCTGTTACCTCGGCAGGACTTCACAACATTCTGATCTCTCTCAGAGAGGCGTGTCGACCTTTAACCCTTCTAAACCTTCAAGGTAAATATGTGTGTGTGTATATGTTGTGTGTTTGGGTCATAAGTTACAGGTGGAGTTTAAACAGTGAGGTGTCATTCACTGTCTCTTGAGACCTTATAAAGGTGCTTGTTTGCTAGCAGCCTTCTTCTCTGCCTTTTTAAAATGATTTTTCATTGATCAAAAAGATATATATTTTACCTGAAAGTAAGAGATCACTGCACAGATACGATACTTTCTACTACATGTTGATACTGGATTGTGAAAATTGTGAATTGAGTGAGGTGGACAACAAAATTCTTTGATTTGTCACAAATATTGTGTAAAGTTAAAGTCGGAATAAGATTTGATTAGAATTGAGGAATGAGCTTTAATTGAAGTGTTTTTTTCATAATGTTATAGCAGTTTTGTGTGTGTGTGTGTGTGAAGCATGAAATATAAAAATGGATAAAATTCTCATACTTTTAGTTAATATGGATGACAGACTATGAACTGAATTAGATATACAATGTTTTAACTGACTAATATATTGATGTAAACATTTAGATTATGTTTTGTTTGGGTTAAGTTTGTTTAAATTTGTATAATATGTTTATACTTGTGAGGCTGTTTTGTAATATTTAGATTTATGACCTGGGACATGTGGTCACTGGCTAGATTTGGATGCTGAATTTTTTTTGTGAAAGAAACAGCGGCAGTAATCAAATATAGTTTGTGAATTTCTGCTTGTTGCTTTTCCCACAGGCTGTCAGGTGTCTGGCCCCTGGGACAGTGCAGCTCTGGATGGTTTGTCAGAGCGGGTCAAGGATCTCCGTCTTTGCTCTCAGGGAGTCAACAAGTTGGACCGGCAGGCCTTAAAGCAGAGCTGGGACAACAGTCGGTCACAAGGACACTTTATTGACCGAAAAAGCAAGTGCCTGCTCTCTGCTGTAGTCTCCCTGTAAAGAGGGGAAAAAATGAAACATGCTTCAGAGATGCAGAGAGAGTAGCTAACTTTTGTTTTTATTAAACCACAAACCCACAACTTTTTTAATAAGGGGTGCTACCTTTAATTTTTTTTAAAGGTTTTGTTTAGTTAGCGGTAATAGCTTGAGGTTGTGAACTGCACACAAGAAAGAAATCACTGACATTTTGTCCATGGACATTCTGTGTAAATAGCTTATATGATTCATGTACTTTGTAAGCCTTATTTATGTGTATCTGTGAAAGTCGTAAGTGCATAAAGGATGTTTGTTGTGTTTGTGATGTTTTCGTGTCATGATGCAATTTTGTCCTAAACCCATTGAAGTATTAAAAAGACAATTAAAAGGACTCATGATGCTTTTGTCTTACAGTGGCCCATTTTCTATTTCAACCAGAATTCTTAGAGGTTCATATATCCTGAACAACAACACTTTACTCATCTGTTTAACTATTGGTTCCAGATGCTACATGAGACCTGCTGCGTCTTGGCACATATGTCTACTAATCATGTCAGCTTGTGGTTACAACAAAGTTTCAAGACTGAACATGGTGTTAGTTGTGTGATTAAGTGAATGAGCTGTGAATGTTTTCACTCTTGCGCATTTGCTGCCCATAGGCAGCTATGTCTGTTGGAGTTTTGCAGGTTTCTCACTAAGAGGGTCTCGGATTAAATTTATGTCCCTACAACATAAATCCTGGGCTGTAAACATAAAATTTTCATAATTTAATGTTATTTAAATTTCATGTGCATGTTTGTGCATGATGTATGGCCAAATTAATAACTGAATTATCCATTTTACTTTGGAAAATGCAAACTGCCAAAGTGATTAATAGAAAATTACAAATTTAGGCTTTAAAAATTGAATTATGTCCTCAGTTTAGCTCATATGAAACCAAAATGGTAATTTTCATTATGGCAGCATTCCACCAGGGCTCATTTATAAAATCTGTCAAAGTCAACCATTAAAACCACTGTGTGAGATTTATCATCCACTCAGCTAAACCAGTCTGAGGATCAGTGTACTCGCACTGCCCTGTATCCCCAATGTCTGCGTAGTATAAATTAATTTGGATATTGCTTGAAATTTGAGGTCTCTATTCAAATTTGTCATTTAGAATTAATAAATTGATTAAATTGTTCACTCCGCCCTGAGACTATTGGTTCCTATTGAAGATGTAAATCTTTCAAAACAGATCATGAACATAGTTTGTTTTCCTAAAACATTTGGCACTTTCGTTTTTAGCTAACATTACTAAAACAGGAGTACATCAACTATACTGTGTGTTTTCATGGTAATGAAGCAAAATATCAACCATTGTAACGGGGGTTACGTATTGTAACCCGGATTCTATGAGTATAGGCGCAGCCCTCTAAGGCTATCGCTATTGGGTTTTCCCCTTCCGCGCGCCTACGCGGCACTGAGAATTTTAGTCTACGCCCAACCACAGCGTGGGCCTCTCCTACGTCCGCACCTTGTATATATACAACGGTGAGACCCAGCCATCGGCTCCCAAATGCCTTTTCTTCAGCACTGAAAACTTAGAGGGCTGTACCTATACTCATATAATCCAGGTTACAGTACGTAACCCCCGTTTTATTTCGCAGAGGGGAGAATGTCGGATCACCTTCCACACTGTGAGGAGCTCCAGCACGTTTATGTGGAGTGGCCCTGCCACAGACCGCCCACCACCTGAGAAAGACAGGTCCCGCCCCAGCCCATCAGGGAGGCGTCTGTGAAGACCGAGATATGGGACGTGACCCTGCCCAGGGGAACCCCGACCGAAAGAGAGAGGGGGTCCCGCCAGTAGGCCAGATCAGGAGCCTCTATCTCATCGGGTCGACACGTGGGCAGATGAACCAGCGCTGCAGCCTCCTCATATGGAGGAGGCACAGGGGGAACACCACGTGAGCCGCCAACATGAGGCCCAGAAGCCTCATGACCGACAGAGCTGCCACCGCTGCTCGAGGGACAACCCGGCAGAGCAGCTCCCACAGAGAGAGCCGCACTCTCCGGAGAGAGGAGTCCAGTACCACGCCAAGGTAGGGGAGTCTCTGGGAGGGGAGAGGAGCACTCTTCTTCCAGTTCACCGTGAAGCCCCAGGTAAGACAGGTGTGCGACTAGCTGGGCCGTCTGCACCACCACAAAAAGTGCGCGGGGCCAGGGAGTTACCGAAGGGCAGGCGGTTGTATAGTGTAGTACTGGGCACCCTGGAAAGAAAACCGCAGAAAGTACGTTTCCTTCAGGTTGATGGAGGAGAGACAGTCTCCCTGGCGCACACTCCATCACCTGTTTCATTGTTAACATGCGAAAAGGTCTCACCATAATCGACCTGTTGAACCGTGACAGGTCCAGGATGGGCCTCTCACCACCTGTCTTCTTCCTGACCAGGAAGTAGCAGGAGTAGAACCCCTTATTCCTGAAACTCCGCCCAGAGGGCACAGGGGAGGGGAGGGGGGGAGGCAAACTGCAGTCTTTGATCCAGCGGATCAGGCTGTCCATCCATCTGTGTATCAAGCAGGAAGCAAGCCACTCCGAGTAGCGTCTCTAAAAAGCGGTCGGACCTGCTGATGAGGCGCCCTGGTGGCCCTGAAGGGAAGCCACTCTGCTGCCCTTGCCGCCGTCACGGTTCAGGTGGAGGGGGGGTGCCCAGCCACGACCCATGGGGCGTGGGCCACATCGTGAGAGACCTTCACACAGTCAGAGGGGTCTGTTGGGTGTCCTCTCATGTGTGGAGGGACCACAAGAGGTAGCGTGGTTCCCCTGCCGTACCGCATCCCCGGTGGGGGGAAGGAGGCAGAGGCAGACACTGTCGCCAGGGCACGAGGTGAGCCCGTAACAATGCCGCTCCTCCAACGAGGGGGAGGTGGGCAGGGACAGGCAACAGAGGAAAAGGTCTGCCTGCGACATCGGAGCCAGGCTGCATGAAGGCCCACGCAGGGTGGCGTGTAGTGCTATCCTGTCTGCATGAAGCGTAATGACAGCTTCAAGGGCTCATTTGACACAGCCTGGCTTCTGTGAACCAAGGGGGAACCCCTGGACGCACAGAAGGACCATGCCATTGCTGCCGTGATTATGCACAAGCTCGCAGCTGGGCACTGCCGGGGGAACGTGCATAATGTCAACAGCATCACACACTACACGGCAGATTTCTTCGTCCGAAAATATCTGTACCAGGTATGTATATGTTCATACGAAGCGAATGTTGACTGAGACAGGCACAGACAGCAAATGCTAACATCAGCATGCTTACATGCTCACAATGACAGCGCTTACATGCTACTGATGTTCAGCAGGTATTATGTTCAGAATCACGGTTTTGTTTTTTAGCACGCTAACATTTGCTAGTTAGCATTCACGCAATCTGTGTAACCTAAAGGCTAATGGTTTGATCTTTGTCACTGCTTTGGTGAAAACAGGATGTTAACAGCACCCAGCAACACCCTGTCAAAGGAAAGTTAGAGAGCAATCGCTCTCGGTTGAATATACATTTATCTAATGGGCAGATTCTGAGAAGCTTCACCACAAAAACCACCAGAATTTTATATGTGATTTGACTAATCAAATTCTTACAGCATTGCAGTCACACCACAACTATTTTGAACTTTAAATGTAGCTGTCATCCTGTCACTGTTTGACTAAAAAAACATCAAGTTTAAAGGAACTAAGAGGTTTTTTATCTTGGCCAATGGGCATTAATAATTAATACACTTTCAAATGTATTTATTTATTTATTCATTCATTCATTTAGATTCATGCACAGGGATGAGACAAATACTGCATATTAGTTCAAGTACAGGACAAAAAATGATATTACTGTCTTATAATTAACAGCTATCCAACCAACACAATCTTTTTCTTAAAATCTGGCCAACTTTTGTCATCCATATAATTCAAAATGCATAATTTAGGATCTAATAGGATATTCTCTACAATAATCTTAGATTCAGTGGGTATAGAATCACCCCCCTGTAAAATAATCACATTTTGTTGCTTTGGAGCCTGAAATGAAGACAGACACAGTTTTTGTTTCATTCAGCTGTATTTACTGAGTGCAACTTATAACATCCAAGTGAAAGATATAATACCAACTTGTCAGAAAAAAAAAATCACTGAGTTGGAAAAAGAATCACCCCCCTCCTAAAAATGACTTGTAAACCCAACCAGGTGTAGTTAATCACCTTCTCAATAGCACACAAAGCCAATTGACTTTCAACTGACCTTCCCTGGGTCAGGACGTCGCTCCAGACTGGACGAAAGAGCTAGGCAGAAACTGGTCAGAGAGGCTACCAAAAGGCCTACAGCAACTCTGAAGCAGTTGCAGGAATTCATGACAAAGAGTGGTCATTGTGTGCATGTGACAACAATATCACAAATTCTCCACAAATGTGGCCTGTATGGGAGGGTTGCAAGAAAAAATCCACTCCTCAAGAAAGGCCACATGCAGTCACGACTGAGCTTTGCCAAAATGCACCTTGAAGATTCTAAGGCCACGTGGAAAAAGGTGTTATGGTCAGATGAGACTAAAATTGAATTGTTTGGCCTCAACGCCAAACGATATGTCTGGCGAAAATCCAATACAGCTCACCATCCAAATTACACCATTCCTACAGTAAAGCATGGAGGTGGTAATATCATGTTATGGGGTTGTTTCTCTGCAGCAGGGACTGGAGTACTAGTCAGGATAGAAGGAAAAATGGATGGGGCAAAATACTGTCAAATTCTTGAGGAAAATCTGCTGCTCTCTGCCAGAAAGTTGTCAATGGGATTTACCTTCCAACATGACAATGACGCAAAGCACACAGCAAAACTGACCACACAGTGGTTGAATGAGAAAAAGGTGAATGTCCTTGCATGGCCTAGTCAGAGCCCAGACTTAAACCCCATTGAAAATCTGTGGAATGACTTGAATATAGCAGTCTACAAACGGTCACCATCAAATTTAACTGAACTTAAGCATAATAATAACATAACATAACATAATATTTCAGAAAACCTGTACTACAAAAAATATTGTCTAAATTAATGTAAGTAAACAACTAGGAAACTTTCATGGTGATATCTATCAATTTTCTTTTTTTTTATCCAATTCACCTGCAGTGTCTCACCTTAATCGCACATGAACACACACGGATGTTGGAAGAACGACGTCATTTGCAATTCTCAGCCCTCATCACTAGATGCCACTAAACTTACAAACTGAACCTTTTAGGGGTATCTTGAATTTATACCAATATAATATTTTTCTATATTTGGGAGATCCAGTCAAGATAAAGATAAAGGTAAAGGTAAAGGTACTTCATTTTGTCACATACACATACATGTACCGAGATTCATCCCCTGCATTTAACCCGTCCCTAAAGGAGCAATGGGCAGCCACTGTACAGCGCCCGGGGACCAACTCCAGATTGAAATGCAGTGTCTGGTCAAAGAACACTAATTGGAGTATGTCCACCTTTATCAACGAATTAATTCTTTTAAATTCTTTTAAAAAGATTTATCAAAGGGGAAGGGAAGAGCGCTTGCAACATAAATTAGGTGTGGGAGGACATTCATTTTTAAAGTGGCAGGTATTTCCATCTCTCCAAATCTTCACTAAGATTTCTCAGTACCTTAACTACATTTATTGAAACCATATTCTCAAAATGAATTTAAAGTGATAACAAAATATTTTCTGCCATCTAGAGATCACAAGTAAATTTTGTTTTAAACACTAAGAAAAATTTGAAAGCCCAGAGAATTTTCATAAACCACAGAGATGCATTTAATCATTCAGTTGAAGTGAAAGAGTTAACCACCACAATTGGAGATTCTGATTTGAGACTGACTCTGTGTCCAGTTCGACAAAGAATAGACATAAAATTTGAAATGCAAACATTTATTGATTTTCATCTGTGCACAGACACTGAAATAGAAATTGATATTGCAGACATTACAAAGATAATAAAGGTACAAGACAAAATGCAGCCCAAAGTAAATGCTGTGACAAAAGGAAAGCTGAAAGAGATCCTTGATCACATACTTTTTAGGTACATGCCACTGCCACAAATATTTACCACACACGTTAAATGCAGTTTAATTATAATCCATGTGAACATATTCGTGAATTTCAATTTGGGGATCCTTGTCACTTGGATAAAAGAGCAGGTCCAACCATTCCTTTGGTCTGAAGAGAGCACATCAGAAAAACAGTGAAAGATCAAAATAATTCAAGTAACAATACCAGACTTTAAAAATACTCCATTACAAGTCGTGTCAATAATTAGCTGGTAACTTACTTGCAGGCTCCAGTGTTGACACAGATCGTCCTCACATCATCAGTAGTAGAGAGCTCCTCAATTAATTCTCCGAGGTGTGTCACCACAAATTTGTTGCACAGAGATTTTAAGAGGCCTATTTGGTTGCAGACGGACTTCAACTTGGGTCTTACACTCTGCAAGAGTAAAAGTTATATTATTGCTCCTTCCACAATGCACCAACTACATCTTCCTGTTTTCTGAGCTGTCAGGCATTTTATTTTACCTCTGCAGTGACGTTAGGTCCAATGACTTTCTTCACCTTGTTTAAAGCCCACTTGCATGCCCAGCATAAGCCTGGAAGCTGTGGATGAAAGTGACAAATGCTTTTAATAAGCAGCATATAAACAACTACTAATGTGTTCATAACACATTATGACTACACACATATTTAGACATTTTTAAGTTTTTATTAATGTGTTTGTCACCATCAGCTACTCTTGTGAAACCTCTGAAACTGGTTCAATATTATACAGTATAACAATACAGGATAACATCTTCATGAAATTACTGACAGAGCCTCACATTCACAAACAGTAAGCATACAGCATACGCAGCACACATAACAGTCACCACTGGGGAGCTTATTTATGGATGCAATGGCAGAAAGCACAAAGCTTCTGCTGTAGCGGACCCGTTTCCAGGCCAGGGACCTGTATCTGCGTACAGATGGAAGAGGGGTTTGAGAGGGTAACTGGGGTAAAGTAGTTAAAACTAGCTCCAACTCGACCTACAACAGCAAAATGCTGCTTACATAGTGTTGCATTAATCTAATAATGACATATAAAAATAATATTTCTTTTTCTTGCAGAAGTACTTAGTAACTTTTAATACATAATGTTTCTGTATGTGTACTTAAAAGAGGGGTAAGTGATTCTCTGATATTTGAAGATGAATGCTGGAGTGTTTAAAGCAGCCACGTCACCTTGCCGGCCTTCACGGAGATTTCCGTTTCCACCTGCTCCTGATCGTCAATGCTGACCTGTAAGCTTCTCCCGTGGACCATCCAGACTAAAGAGAAAAAACAAAAGATGCTGAAGTACACTTTACATGATAAAGACAATATTATATAGAATTAAACACATTCTGCAGCACACCTGAACATGTCACCAGGACGCACACGAGGAGGACCGAAGAGGTTTCCATTGCTGGCAGTGAGCTCTGAGAGTGTGTGTGTGAGAGTGTGTGGGTCTTGTGATAACACACATTTTATACAAGCAGAGGCGAGGCGGTAACACATCAGCAAGCATCCGCTTCAAACCACAACCATTATCTGGTCATAGTTCTGAAACTTTCAGGTGGTTTTGTGGAGACCAGCTTCACAAACAACCTCTTTAACACTACCCTCTCATCTATCTTTTCCAGTCAATGCACGTAGTATCATAAGCATAAGGAAATGGGGTTCTGAAGCTGTCAGCTACATTTCTTGACCTTCATCTTTATCAACAGACACATCAGAACAAATAAGTCAGTGGACCTTGAGTTAAATCGAGAAAGTCGATACTGCTCTCATCTCTTCTGTAATATATCAATATAAAGTTACAGTCAGCAGCCAGTTAGCTAGCTTAGCATAAAGAGTGTAAACAGGGGGAAACAGCTAGCCCGGCTCTGTCCAAAGGAAACAAAATCCACCTACTAGCACCTGTAAAACTCACTTAACATCTAATATCTTTTTTTTAATCTGTTCAAAAGCATGTGTGTAAAAAACAAGATTGTGGTCTTACAGAGCATTTGTACCAGACTATTTAATGACTGGCTGAAGTTACTTCCTGGATTCTCTGCTGGTCACCTTGCAAACTCATGGTGATGACAAGACTGCAAATATATCCATTTTGTTTTGAATAAGAAAGGGAAACATCAAGACTAAATGTAAATCATTGTGTTTATAGGTTTTTAATGTATCTACAGTAGCACAATCCTGAAGTTGACTATAGACCTGTACTTCAAATACTGGTGAAATTGTTTAGGAAAATGTTTGACGCTTTGGGTTACAGCCCACAAAATACTGCGGAATTCTTCCCAATTGTTATTACAGTGTAATTATTTGTACTATACATATGGGTGGGAACTAAAAAATAAACTGAACTACTGGGTACCTAAAAAGGAAAGGAAATAACCATTCTTGAAAGTCACACACAGCTGAGTGGCAGCTGAGACTTCCGTCCATGGAGCTGTTGTTATGGGAGGTTATAGAGATGTTTTGTCTAGACAGAGATGTTTACTTGTGATTTTAGCATCAGGTCTGCTGAGTAATAGAAGGACTCATAGCATTGTTGACATGAAACAGGACATAAAATCAAGAGAGCATTTTCTAGAGCCGCCTCGGATGTTAGATGAACGCTCCTGGTTTTCAGTTTGGCTGAATTTATTGTAGAGACCTCGTCATGAAAAAACTATCAATGTCAATTGCATAAATCTGAACCACCTCAGGCTGCTGAAGTCCCCTGTAACTGCAATGTTGTACCTCGTACATCATATAGATAGGCCTACGTTACAACAAACACAGCAACATACAAGCTTTAGGCCTACAGTGTGTCCCTGACCTTTGTTCCACTGGAAAAACACAAAATGTACCCCACAGTTATTTAGTAACTTTGCAGTGTACCAATCCTCATTTTGTTTTTATCTGTACCCCACCAGTGTAGGAAAGTAGCATATGATCATTTTGAAATAAGTAACTGCACTCATTATCCAATCTTCCCCCAGACTTCTAGCTTCATGGCTCAGTAATCGTACAGTACCCGTAATACAGAATAGGCACCTCTTGCTTACATTTTTAGTTACATTTCTTTTTAAAAGAGGTAATGTTTGAAAATAATCTACAACATAACTTTGGAACTTCAGCATTTGTTTCCACATTCAAGAACCCTCTGAAGTTATAATGAGACTGAGCTCCAGTAACTTTTTACTTCGCCCGTTCAACTCTCTCAACTTTTATCAATTGTTTAATGAGAGAGAAAATTCTTACATGTCTCATGTCTCAAAGAAACGCCAGTAAGTAAGAAATGAGAAGAATTACATCACTGTCTGTGGAAAGCTTCAGATAAGCTTTACTGTAAAAGCAACAACAAGACAATATGCATACAGTTGAAACATTGCTACAATAATATACTTCATTTATGTGGTGGAGCATTATTAATATATATATGAAATGTCTACTGTATTATTGTATAGGCAGGTTTATTTTTCTTGCAGAGTTTAAGTTGAACACATGGGAGACCCATGGTTTGCTATGGCATCAGTCAGTTTGTCTTTGAACTTTATGGTGATCTTCTTAGGCAGACCTGACGAATTGATATTTTATTTGATTGCAGGTGTTGTTCAGCAGCTGCCCAATTTTCAGATTGTGAGAAAGAAACAAGAAAATTAGATAAAGCGGTAGAAAATAAAAACGATTTTGTTTAACAGAATTTTTCTTTCTTATCTCTTGCCATGCCGTGACCCCATGGTGGGAACCATGGGGAGACAAGCTGATACAACCGAAATTAAATTGAAAGCGCTGATGTGGGCCCTCACACACTATTTCTCTGTGTGTATAGAACATAGTCAATACATTTTTACAACTTTGAATTATTTATATTTTCAGTGATTTACAGGCATGCACACACAGGCTCAATAAAAATGGCACCAAAATGCATTGGGATAAATTCCCTTTACATTCAAATGGGTGATTTAAAGTTTTAAATCTTACATTTTTACTGCTGTGTATAATAAGTAAAACAATATTTTTTTCACAACCACAAACTGTTCTAAATTAGTATTTGAGTGAAGATTTGTACATTTTGGCAGGCGACTGTGTCATGTTATTATATTATATTATATTTTGGGTTCCTGGCACATTTATACATTGTTAAATTGACAAAATTATAAGTAAGACTTACAGCTAAGTTTGAGCTGAAAAATAGGTTAAAAATGTCACTTTAACAAAAACAAGTGTCGCTAAAAATGAACTAAAATGAAACTGGACTCTGGAGGGCCATTAAATGCTTAAATTGTAGCAAAATGTGAGCACAAGAGCGTAATGAGAGTTTGCTCAAATATATGTATATAAAATGCTATATTTTGACCTGGAAAAGCCCCATCCCACAATATCTGATAAAAAAAAGGCTTTACGTCATACAAAATAAGAAAGAAAATGTGTTTTTACAGTATTTCTCCATTGCTTAAACAAATTTCTTGAAATTTTGCCTCTTTTTCTCGAAACTCAAATCCACAACTTCTCACCCAATTCCCCAAACATCCTATTTTCAGATCAAAATTAAGCTTTCCACTCAAAACCATTCAATCTTGCTGAAAAACGTCTCGGGTTACGTATGTAACCCTTGTTCCCCGAGAAGGGGAACGAGACACTGCGTCGGTGACGACACTATGGGAACGCCTCTGGGCGTGGCAGGGCTGAACTATGAATGAAACTACTCCAATCCTATTGGTGTTACTAGAACGGTAGTGAGTGACGGCGTAACCTGGAGGGGTATATAAGTATGCCGGCACACAGGACACATTAGCCCTTTCTATGAAGCAAGGCACTCCAGGTGTGGTGAGGTGTGGCGGACCGACGCAGTGTCTCGTTCCCCTTCTCGAGGAACAAGGGTTACATACGTAACCTGAGACGTTCCCCTTCGAGGGAACTCGAACTGCGTCGGTGACGACACTATGGGAACGAGATACCCACTTAGGCCGCGCCAAAACCCCGCCTGCCCCCAGCGTGCAGAACCTGACGGCACGACTAGGAGAAGAGCACACGGGTGCCGGGTGCAGAAAGAAGGTCCAGACTGTAAAACCGGATAAAAGTGTGAGGGGTGGCCCAGCCAGCCACGTCACACAAATCCTGGAGTGAAGCCCCTGCGAGCAGGGCCCTAGAAGCCGCCATGCCTCGAGTAGAGTGCGTCCTTATGGCCATAGGTGAAGGCAAACCGTGCACCTGATAGGCCAGGGAAATAGTCTAAACGATCCAGTTGCTGATGGTGTGTTTAGAAGCGGGGAGCCCAGCCTTGGGGTACCCGAAACACACCAGCAACTGGTCTGCTTTCCTCCACCGGGAAGACCTCAGAGTGTAAATACTCAGTGCTCTGACAGGGCAGAGTAGATGAAGTCTCCCGTCCTCCGCCGTCACATGAGGTGGGGGATGAAACGCCTGCAGCACCGTGGACCCAGCCAGTCTAGCCGGAACCTTAGGGACATAACCTGGACAAAGGTGCAGGATGGCCCTGACCCTCCCCGGGGCAAACTCCAGGCATCGGGGAGAAATCGAAAGTGCCTGGAGATCCCCCACCCTCGAGGAGAAAGGTCATCTTAAGGGTCAGGTGCTTGGCCTCAGCCGACTCCAGGGGTTCGAAGGGGGCCTCAGCCAGCGCTTCAAGAACCACTGCCAGGTCCCAGGTGGGAACCATGGAACGAGTCATGGGTCTAATCCTCCTGGCTCCACGGAGGAAGCGCACGACCAGTGGAAGCCTCCCCAAGGGCCCATCACTCAGAGGGGTGTGGAATGCTTCAATGGCAGCCACATACACTTTGAGCGTGAACGGGGAGAGGCCAGCGGAGAAACGGTGCTGGAGGAACTCCAGTATCACATTTACCGAGCAGGTAACTGGGTCCACCGCCCGTTCTCTGCACCAGGTGGTGAACACATTCCACTTTAGGCCGTACATCCTTCTCGTGGACGTGAAAGATCCGACCCTCCGCCTGGGAAAGCAGGTCCCTACTCAGAGGGACCTGCCAGGGCGGGCCCTCGAGGAGCGATATTGAATCCAAGAACCACACTCGTGCCGGCCAAAACGGGGCTACTAGTAGTAGACGACCAGGACGCCGTCCTGGTGGACCCGCTCCAGGACCCCCGGGAGCAGAGTGACTGGGGGAAACGCATACAGACGCAGCCTCGGTCACGTCTGCACCATGGCACCATGACTAGAGGGAGAACCACAGGGGATAGTGCGCCGTCTCTCGGGATGCAAACAAGTCCATGTCTATGGGGGCGAACTCTTCGCATAATAACTCCACCACATCGGGGTGGAGTCTCCATTCCCTGGGCCTCAGCCCCTGTCTCAACAGCAGGTCTGCTCCTTGAATCTGGGTCCCAGGGATGTACATCACTCTGAGGGACAGCAGTCTCTGCTGGGACCACAGGAGGATCTGATGTGCCAGTTTGCATAATGGGCGCGAGCCCAGACCCCCCTGGTGATTCAAATAGGCCGCCACTGCCGTATTGTTGGTTCTGACAAGGATGTGGCGACTGCGGAGGGTGGGCAGAAAACTCCTCAGAGCTCTGAAAACCGCCAACATTTCCAGGCAATTTATGTGCCAAGAGAAATGATGCTGCTCCCAGGAGCCTCTCGCGAAGCGGCCGTCCATGACCGCGCCCCATCCCGAGGGTTAGGCGTCTGTCGAAATAATTGTTCGGCGACAGATCGCTCCCAACACGGGACCTTGGGACAGGAACCAACATTTCCTCCATACAGACAGGGAACGAAGGCAGGGAACGAAGGCACCCGCTCATAACCCGTATCAGCCGGAGCGGATTTCCCTTTAGCCACCACTGCAGGGCTCTCATGTGCAGTAGGCCGGAAGGTATTATACTGGACGCTGCTGTCAGGAGACCCAACACCCTCTGAAAGTGTTTTACAGTGATGGCGCGGCCTAACTGCACTCTGGTCACTGTGGACAAAATGGACTCGACGCGTGCGGGAGACAGGTGGGCCCGCATTGTCGTTGAGTCCCACACCACCCCTAGGAACGTAGTTCGTTGGGCGGGCGTCAGCACGCTATTCTTTGCGTTGAGCCGCAGCTCCAAATGCTGAAGGTGGGCGAGGATGACATCTCGATGCCGAACCGCTAACTCTCGAGACTGGGCCAGGGACGAGCCAGTTGTCGATGTAGTTCAGTATGCGGATGCCCTGGAGCCTCAACTGGGCCAGCGCTGCATCCATGCATTTGGTGAACATGCGGGGAGAGAGTGCCGAACGGAAGAACCCGATACTGGTAAGCCGTGCCCCCGAAGGCGAACCTCAGGAACTTCCTGTGAGAGGGACGGATGGAGATGTGGAAATAAGCGTCTTGCAGATCTATTGTGACAAACCAATCCTCGGATTGGATGTGACTGATGATGGCGGGGATGGTAAGCATCCTGAACCTGAATCTCCTCAGAGATTGGTTTAGGGACCGCAGATCCAAAATCGGATGCAATCCTCCGTCCTTCTTGGGAACCAGGAAGTATCGGCTGTAGAAGCCGGCTTCTCTGACCGGTGGGGAAATGAGTTCTATGGCCCCTTTCCTTAGCAGAGAGCAGACTTCCTTTCCCAACACCTGGCTCTGTTATGCATGTACAGCAGTCCCGACCATCCTGCAGAATCTAGGGGTGCGAACCCGGAACTGCATCCTGTAGCCATCCACTACTGTGCGCAGGACCCACGGGGAAATGTTCGCGAGGTAGCTAGCCAGCGCCTCCTCCACCCGTGGCATCGCTCCGTAGCCATGCTGTCTGATCTCCGTCACGTTGCCGTAGTCCAGCCGGGGGGACATAGACAGACCTTCCCGCGCAGAGAAGGGTTTGTGGTAAAAATGGTAAGCGCCGACGCGGGGGTGGCACTCGGTGTAGCAGAAACCGCTCATCTAGTTTGCTGCTCACCGAAGGCTGCTGCACCGCCTGTGGCCAATCAATGTGCAGCTTGGCCACAGCCCGCGTCACCACTTCCAACAACTCCTCGTATCCTGGCGACGGGGGGAGCGCATCCGACCATCCTCTAGAAAGAGAGCCGCTCGAGACCTCAGCACCCTCAGGGGCCCCCTCGAGAGCTGCCTGGGCGTGCGACATCCTTCAGGCATGAGACGCACATCCCATGGGTATCACCTTCCGTGATGAAGTGCTGACAGGGAAAGACACACTGTCGGAATCGCTTCGACATGATCTGCTTCGTCTCGACTTCAGGTAGGATGATGGAGTTTCCAAACATAGCCAGAGTGCCTGCTGAATAGAAAGAAGCTAATGTGTCCTGCGTGCCGTCGTGCTTATATACCCCTCCGGTTACGCCATCACTCACTACCGTTCTAGTAACTTGGATTGGAGTAGTTTCATTCATAGTTCAGCCCTGCTACGCCCAGAGGCGTTCCCATAGTGTCGTCACCGACACAGTTCGAGTTCCCTCGAAGGGGAACCAAACTTTGCCCTCAGACATATACACAAGCCCTAAAAAACACACACACACACACACACAATACAACACAGTTTTCCAACCTAGTGAGAGAAATTCAGAACAATACTACAAAAACTGTTTATTAGTAATGCTGCTTGTGGTTCTCCCCCTCAAAAACCTTATCACATGATAGACACAGCAAAAGAAACATTTGCACATTTTTTATTCCTCAGTGTACTGTACAGTACAACACACCAAACAACAAATTATTCTGCCCCAGCGTCCCGTCTTTGGTCTGGGACATGCCAGAGATTCTTGTTCTCCATCTCCTCCTCCTCTCCCTACTACTCCTGCGTTTCCCTCCTCCTCCATCTACCTCCTCCACCTTCTCCTCCTCCCTCCTCCTACTCCACCTCCTCCTACTCCACCTCCTACTCCTATTCCATCTCCTCCTCCAACTCCTACTGTTCCTCTTCACCTCTACTGCTCTTCCTCCTCCTCCTCTTCTTCCTCCTTCTCCTCCTCTCCGGTGTCCTCTATGTCTTCCTTCAGATTTCTCTGGATCCATTGTTTCAAAACTGAATGAACTAATTCTGGCCCTCTATCTGTTGAAGCTTCCGACTGTTTGTGTTTCCACCTGGGTAGCTGTGAGCTAATTGAGTTCAACCTATGCTGACTTGAGTGAACAATATTGAATGTTAGTGTTTTCTCAACAACCGCATGGTGTAGACAACGAGAAATGAAGGGATTTGTGTGTAGTGTTTAGAGAAATGGTTGTGCTTTTTGAAAAATGGAACTATGGTTTTGAAATTTTAGTTCAAATTTCTGGTTATAGTGTTGAGAAAAACTGTAATGACAGTATCATCTCATATGTGGATAAGTCAGTCAGATATCATGTCTAAATAAAAGAAGTAGAACTTGAAATTCATCAGGGTGTGTGTGTGTGTGTGTGTGTGTGTGTGTGTGTGTGTGTGTGTGTGTGTGTGTGTATTCTGTAACACAACAGTGTGTGTGTGTGTGTGTCTCTCACCTCCTTAATACTCAGATCTGCTCTTTCCTCACGTCATGTTTTAACTGAGGTGGAACACCTTCCTCCTCTTCAGTGTGGACCTCTAGAGACTTAACAACAACTGAAAGAAAACATGTCTCAGAATATACCTGAATTATAAGGACAGTTAGGTAAATTATGTTGCTTTCTTTCATGCAGAGAGCAGGAGAAGAGCGATGCTGATGGCAGGACCCATGGCGGTCATCTTCTGAGATTTCTTCAGCTGCTTCTTTGTGGATTTTTGTGCTGCTTCTCAAACACACGTATGAGCACCTCACTCACTTCACAAACACATGTATCGGCACCTTACTAGCCAAGGTACTTGCAAAAAACAGCATGTTTTGCAAAATATATAGCAGTATTTTAAACCAACTTTATAAATGAAACAAATGCAGATATATTCTATACCACAATAAACCACTTAACTTACACAAAAAGTATATATATGTATTTCTCTACACACATCCCTATATGATACACCTCACACAGCATGTGTTTTAATGGAGCTTTCTGAAGTATAACATGTCATAAGTACTTAATTACATAATTGAAATTGGAATTAAAAATGAAGCTATCGATGAAGCTGGATTTAACCTTGCCAAAACACGGCGCAGAGGAAGGAATGTTCAAAGGGCCACTGTGGAGGTTCCAGGCCAAAGGGGCGGAAATATTACCATGTGTGCTGCAAGTTTGTCTTTGATCTCTCCAGTGATCTTCTTGCAGGCAGCCTCCATTGACTCATCCCTAGTCTGACTGCAGACTTTATCCACCTGCTTTGCAATTTTAGCCTTCAAATTAAATCATATAAAACATTTAACAACCAGTTTTTACATTCATGGGTGGGGACATTGATCTGATTCAGTGTGGTGTTCTATAAATATATACTATCTCTAAGGGTCCTGTGGTTAGTTGATGCTATGAGCAGCATTTTTAACTCCATCTCACCCCGTCAAAAACAATCTCAAAATTCACAGAAGCAATTATCTACAGTTTATTCAGTTACAAGTAAAAATGTCCCAAGTACACTATGCTACACTATATTTTGTAGCATCACCCATGTTCTTCTTCACTTTGGTGACAAGTGACTTACAGCTGCTACAAAGGTCTTGCAAACCTCCATCTTGCAATATCTGACACAAAACAAGTTTCTCATCACATACTTGTTTAAATGTTTAGTAACATCTTCATCAGGGTGTGTGTGTGTGTGTGTGTGTGTGTGTGTGTGTGTGTGTGTATGTGTGTGTGTGTGTCCTCCTCTGCACGATGGTCTGCTCTCTCCTTTCAACTGGGATGGAAAATGCTCCTCCTCTTTAATTTGGTGCCCCAGTGATTTAACAATGGCTAATAACAAACAATTTAAGTCTCAAAAACATGAACATGAAGGAAACAATGTTTCTGTCTTACTTGCAGAGAGCGGAGAACATAGATGTTGAAGGCTGGACTCGCTGTTTATCAGAGTTGACTTCAGCTACTCCTTCTGTGGCTTTTTATGCTGCTTAATAGCTTTGCAGTTTTATTCTCAAACACATGTATCAGCACTTAATTCACCACAAGAATGAAACTGCAAAAGTCAAACACAGCATTTTTATTTTACCAAATTGCTCCTTTTAAAAGAGAATTATATTTATTCATTGCCCAGGATATCCCATCTCATCACTATAAGAGCCATCTTACACAATACATATTGCTTAATGGAGCTTTTCAAAACAAAACTCTTGTAATTCAGGAACTTTCTCTATTTTTAAATATCTAATTTGGCATCAGGTACACCCAGTCTCATATAGGTACACACAAAAATGTCCAAAATGAACACAAGTTAAATGACAATTTTCCAGAAATCCACAGTGTTTCATGTGTGACAGGAGCAAAATCATTTAATTTTAAGTGTCACTCCCTTATTTGCCATAGTCCTTCAAGCAGGTCTTGACAGGTCTGAGAATCTCTAATTTCTCTAATTTTGCATAACTGTGAGGTTGTCTCCACTTCAGGCTGTGGACTATTGTCAATCAGTGGTGTAACTTTGGGAATCAGACATTTATTTCTATTTGCAAGGTTTAGTAATTTTCCTACAAGACAGATATCTTTACAGTACTGCCAATGATTTCCAAAACTCTACTGTGGTGTTTAAAGCAGCTCCTGGTCTCTATTGATTATGCTTCATGAATAAACTTTCAGGAACTTGAACCTTGCTTCAATATTTGTCAAAGTTCATCGTCTTTGGGTGGTAAATGTAGAATGATTTGTTGTTTACACGCTACCCGGTCTCACTCCCAAGTCGTCACATATGGACGCTTGGTCAAGAGCCATAATCGTCAGTTTGTGACGCACTAGGGATCCCTTTGACGTCATAGTTCGACGTATTGAGGGAAGCCCTGTTGTGTCAGTTTTTGATGGTAAAGGCAAGTATGATATTTAAGAGAAAAGACGAAGTAAGGAGGTGATTGGGGTGGATAGAGGGCCAGAACCCGGACCTTGAAGCAGGGGAACAGGGTTTGTGTCCCGTGCGAAACAAAACATTAAATGTTTTTATTTAGGCGAGTGAGGTAAATTGACATTAACGTTAGTTAACTTAAGTCTTAATTGTCATACATAGCTATTTTAACCCAAACCATGATCTTTTCCTAACCTTAACCAAGTAGTTTTGTTGCCTAAACCCAACCAAGTACTTTCTGTGCCTAAACGTAACGAAACTGCAACGTTTCACGACTTTAATTATGCGCGTTTCAACATGGCAATGTATCGAAACGTTACGTTTTATCTTGAAAGTGTAACCGGATATTGCATATTTATTGTTGCTAAGCGTTGCTAACTTGACTGTGGATCCCTAAATGTCAATAATTGATGCAAAAGGGCTACCCAAGTCTTTAAAAAGCGACGACAAAGGGCCTTGACCATGCGTCAGACATTTGACCAGTAGGGAGTGAAACTGTGTTGGCTCAATGGAAAATTGTGCTGTGAGCAAAGAATGCATTTGATGACCACAAAAGCTGCATATGTGCTTAGTTACCAGATTAAGTGTTAACCATTTTTGCAAACACTCTGACTTAGCATAAGCCAATTGTAGATGTGTGTAGTTGTTACTCCACCCAGATATGCTTCAGATGTGCAAAATTTACTTAAAATAATCTTAAGCTTTGGAACAGCCTTCCCTCCTTATCATGCATATGTATGTGTATATTTGTGTATGTGTGGTTGTAATTGTATGTGTGTATTTTGTCCTCTATGTGAAGCACAAACTATTCTGGTTCCATTATCTCCTAATCACATAGCCCTTGAAAACTGCTGGAAGTTTACAGAGATATCTGAACTCTTTGAACAAAATATTTGCATGATTTGCTGTGTGTTGTTCACATGTGCAGTTGAGGCATCTGCTATTAGTTACAGTCGATGTCACTGTGAATCATCTTGCCTATTTACATGCCTCACGTAGGCATTTTCCGAAATGAGTTTGTTCTGCTTTAGTTTGCATTTCCTTTATTGGTTTTTACAGGTTTATTTGTGAAACACAGACCACCAACAACTAGTCAGCTTTCCCCTTCCTGTTTCACACCTACTGAAACCTACCTCACAGGCACATACTCATTCACACACAATTTTCTACGAGATGCATTTGTTGGTTTGGTAATTTGGGGACTTCAAACAAAGCGTAAAAATGTGTCTAACTGTCATATTTACACTGTGAAACAGCAGAAGGTAAAGCATGGCAGCGTTTTAATTTCACCTGGGCCCTCATTGCAAACACTATACGGGTGTGGAGGCAAGCTGAACGTTGGATGGGAGGCCCGCTGAAATGCTGTCAGAAGACTCCATTATGGCATAACCCGATTCTATTATGTGGCAGCCAACCGATCACCCAGCCTTCTTGGTCATACCTGGGAATAAATGAGTTTGGGACATGTACAACGTCCATGTTGTTCGTTCCATCGAAGACTTAAGGACACAGTTCTTTCTCCCTGCGGACTCCTATTTTGTATACTTTCAACTAAGAGCAGCCCTAAAAGCGTATGGAGTTCCCTGGAATTCTCCCCCTCACACCCCATGTTACGATGGGTTGTGCCACTACTGGGCAAATCCTCTGTGTCTGTGATATATAATAAACTAATTGAATTCAGAGCAAATAATTTTCCAATCAAAGCCATTAGGAATAGGGAGCTGGGAAGATTTAATATAACTCTAGATTGGAACAGAATGTGGTCCAATCTTAGTGTGACGTGTTAAAACAATTCACAGAGCGTACACTACACCCTATAAGAGATTTCGGATAAGACTACAAGCTGCATACGACTGACACATATGCCACAGTACTGCACCTGACATTTCTACACATGTCCTGTTATCTTTCAGTTTTGGTACCATGTAAACTCTGCTCTATCTGATATACTTGATATTGCTTATGTTCCTAATCCTGCTTTTTGCCTCCTTAATTATGGCTCTGATGTTACTTTGAAGCAAATTCAGTATATGGTATTCATGGGGTTTACCTCTGCAAAGAAAACAATTATTGAGCACTGGTTTTCCCTGATGTATGTATGAAATCATTCTGGATCCACAGTCTTGTTAATGTAATATTGTCAATCTGGAACATACTACTGCACGACTCAACAAGACTCGGCCAGCTATACATGGTTGTTCTGTATGAAAATTTTAAAATTTCTTACAAAGTGTTCTTACACTGATCTTTACATTTTGTTGTCTGTAACTAGACAGCTATGCACCAGCTACAACATTAGATACACGCATCTTCAGCTCATGCAGTGAATGTGTAAAAGTGTTAAGGGTTTTTCACAGGCATCTCTGCTCTCACATGGTACTTTCATACCTTTATCACGCTGACGGATTTCAAGCTTTGTTTACCTATTTGTTCCTCACTAGTTCAGAGGCTGTTACACTCAGTAACACTGTCAGTAACCGGAGTTGCTGTCACTCTAATAAACCACAGTAAACCAACATAATGACAGTTGTGAATGATCTTGCTTGTACAACAGGCTACAGTACAGAGTGACAGAACAATCCTCACTCAAGGCCAACCGTATCACTTTATTAGCAGATGAGTTTTGCACAGTTGTCATGGGACTGTACAAGTTTTACACACACAAAAAAAAGAACACACTAAAACAATAAAAAAAACTATTTCAAAACATGGCAAGCACCCAATATAACTTTCCATTATTCTTACTACTTTTAGGACTTTTTCTCTTCCATATTGGCATAAAGTTCATCTTTAGGTCAAGTTCTCAATAGAGCTCTATTTTGGTTGATATCCTTTTTTTTATTTTAATTAGATATTTAAAGTACTCCTTGAAATCACATGTGCCGCTGGTGCCACACAGCATTCATAGAAGATTCTTGATCTCATTTCGCTTATGTTTTATGTTATGGAGACACTCAGTCTTCCTTTTTGAGTCTTTCTTGCATCAGAATTGGCTCTTGTACATACACGTACAAAGAATAATGTCTAATTGTCGTTTTAAAGCTTAGACATTAATTTTTTGATTTCCCACAATTTGTGTGATTTGTAGTCGATAATTAAAATGATAAAAATGTTACATTAAGACTTTGGGACAGATGATCTCTGAGCACTTCTTACTTGACTTCCCATTAACTTTGGTTTTTACCACTTTCTTGCTTGAAAATGGATTTGGTTC
>NW_024040662.1:0-24261 GCF_014851395.1 Micropterus salmoides | reverse complement strand
ACGACCAGAACCCTTCCTAGAGCCGGCCGTCCGGCCAAACTGAGCTATCGGGGGAGAAGAGCCTTGGTGAGAGAGGTAAAGAAGAACCCAAAGGTCACTGTGGCTGAGCTCCAGAGATGCAGTCGGGAGATGGGAGAAAGTTGTAGTAAGTCAACCGTCACTGCAGCAATCCACCAGAGTGGCCCGACGGAAGCCTCTCCTCAGTGCAAGACACATGAAAGCCCGCATGGAGTTTGCTAAAAAACACCTGAAGGACTCCAAGATGGTGATAAATAAGATCCTCTGGTCTGATGAGACCAAGATAGAACTTTTTGGCCTTAATTCTAAGCTGCATGTGTGGAGAAAAGCAGGCACTGCTCATCACCTGTCCAATACAGTCTCAACAGTGAAGCATGGTGGTGGCAGCATCATGCTGTGGGGGTGTTTTTCAGCTGCAGGGACAGGACGACTGGTTGCAATCGAGGGAAAGATGAATGCGGCCAAGTACAGGGATCTCCTGGACGAAAATCTTTTCCAGAGCGCTCTGGACCTCAGACTGGGCCGAAGGTTTACCTTCCAACAAGACAATGACCCTAAGCACGCCGCTAAATAACGAAGGAGTGGCTTCACAACAACTCCGTGGCTGTTCTTGAATGGCCCAGCCAGAGCCCAGCTGAGCATCTCTGGAGAGACCTGAAAATGGCTGTCCACCAACGTTTACCATCCAACCTGACAGAACTGGAGAGGATCTGCAAGGAGGAATGGCAGAGGATACCCAAATCCAGATGTGAAAAACTTGTTGCATCTTTCCCAAAACGACTCATGGCTGTATTAGATCAAAAGGGTGCTTCTACTAAATACTGAGCAAAGGGTCTGAATACTTATGACCATGTGATATTTCAGTTTTTCTTTTTTAATACATTTGCAAAAATTTCTACATTTCTGTTTTTTTCTGTCAAGATGGGGTGCTGAGTGTACATTACTGAGAAATAAAATGAACTTTTTGATTTTTGGAAAATGGCTGCAATGAAACAAAGAGTGAAAAATTTAAAGGGGTCTGAATACTTTCCGTACCCACTGTATGTCAGGTGATAGGTATGTCAGGTGATAGGTGTGTCAGGTGTGTCAGGTGATAGGTGTGTCAGGTGTGTCAGGTGATAGGTGTGTCAGGTGATAGGTGTGTCAGGTGATAGGTGTGTCAGGTGTGTCAGGTGATAGGTGTGATAGGTGTGTCAGGTGTGTCAGGTGATAGGTGTGTCAGGTATGTCAGGTGATAGGTGTGTCAGGTGTGTCAGGTGATAGGTATGTCAGGTGTGTCAGGTGATAGGTGTGTCAGGTGATAGGTGTGTCAGGTGTGTCAGGTGATAGGTGTGTCAGGTGATAGGTATGTCAGGTGATAGGTATGTCAGGTGTGTCAGGTGTCAGGTGTGTCAGGTGATAGGTATGTCAGGTGATAGGTATGTCAGGTGTGTCAGGTGATAGGTGTGTCAGGTGTGTCAGGTGATAGGTGTGTCAGGTGATAGGTGTGTCAGGTGTGTCAGGTGATAGGTGTGTCAGGTGATAGGTATGTCAGGTGATAGGTGTGTCAGGTGTGTCAGGTGATAGGTGTGTCAGGTGATAGGTGTGTCACGTGATAGGTGTGTCAGGTGATAGGTGTGTCAGGTGTGTCAGGTGATAGGTGTGTCAGGTGATAGGTATGTCAGGTGATAGGTGTGTCAGGTGTGTCAGGTGATAGGTGTGTCAGGTGATAGGTGTGTCACGTGATAGGTGTGTCAGGTGATAGGTGTGTCAGGTGATAGGTGTGTCACGTGATAGGTGTGTCAGGTGATAGGTGTGTCAGGTGTGTCAGGTGATAGGTGTGTCAGGTGATAGGTGTGTCAGGTGTGTCAGGTGATAGGTATGTCAGGTGATAGGTGTGTCAGGTATGTCAGGTGATAGGTATGTCAGGTGATAGGTGTGTCAGGTATGTCAGGTGATAGGTGTGTCAGGTGTGTCAGGTGTGTCAGGTGATAGGTGTGTCAGGTGATAGGTATGTCAGGTGATAGGTGTGTCAGGTGTGTCAGGTGATAGGTATGTCAGGTGATAGGTGTGTCAGGTATGTCAGGTGATAGGTGTGTCAGGTGTGTCAGGTGTGTCAGGTGATAGGTGTGTCAGGTGTGTCAGGTGATAGGTATGTCAGGTGATAGGTGTGTCAGGTGTGTCAGGTGATAGGTATGTCAGGTGATAGGTGTGTCAGGTATGTCAGGTGATAGGTATGTCAGGTGATAGGTGTGTCAGGTGTGTCAGGTGTGTCAGGTGATAGGTGTGTCAGGTGTGTCAGGTGATAGGTATGTCAGGTGATAGGTACGTCAGATGCGACAGGTGTTAGGTGACAGGTATGTCAGGTGATAGGTACGTCAGATGCGACAGGTGTTAGGTGATAGGTATGTCAGGTGATAGGTGTGTCAGGTGTGTCAGGTGATAGGTGTGTCAGGTGTGTCAGGTGTGTCAGGTGATAGGTGTGTCAGGTGTGTCAGGTGATAGGTGTGTCAGGTGATAGGTATGTCAGGTGATAGGTGTGTCAGGTGATAGGTATGTCAGGTGATAGGTGTGTCAGGTGTGTCAGGTGATAGGTATGTCAGGTGATAGGTGTGTCAGGTGTGTCAGGTGATAGGTATGTCAGGTGATAGGTGTGTCAGGTGTGTCAGGTGATAGGTGTGTCAGGTGATAGGTGTGTCAGGTGATAGGTGTGTCAGGTGATAGGTGTGTCAGGTATGTCAGGTGATAGGTATGTCAGGTGATAGGTGTGTCAGGTATGTCAGGTGATAGGTATGTCAGGTGATAGGTGTGTCAGGTGTGTCAGGTGATAGGTATGTCAGGTGATAGGTGTGTCAGGTGATAGGTATGTCAGGTGATAGGTGTGTCAGGTGTGTCAGGTGATAGGTATGTCAGGTGATAGGTGTGTCAGGTATGTCAGGTGATAGGTATGTCAGGTGATAGGTGTGTCAGGTGATAGGTGTGTCAGGTATGTCAGGTGATAGGTATGTCAGGTGATAGGTATGTCAGGTGATAGGTGTGTCAGGTATGTCAGGTGATAGGTATGTCAGGTGATAGGTGTGTCAGGTGTGTCAGGTGATAGGTGTGTCAGGTGATAGGTGTGTCAGGTGTGTCAGGTGATAGGTATGTCAGGTGATAGGTGTGTCAGGTATGTCAGGTGATAGGTATGTCAGGTGATAGGTGTGTCAGGTGTGTCAGGTGATAGGTATGTCAGGTGATAGGTGTGTCAGGTATGTCAGGTGATAGGTATGTCAGGTGATAGGTGTGTCAGGTGTGTCAGGTGTGTCAGGTGATAGGTGTGTCAGGTGTGTCAGGTGATAGGTGTGTCAGGTGATAGGTGTGTCAGGTGATAGGTGTGTCAGGTGATAGGTATGTCAGGTGATAGGTGTGTCAGGTGTGTCAGGTGATAGGTGTGTCAGGTGATAGGTGTGTCAGGTGATAGGTATGTCAGGTGATAGGTGTGTCAGGTGATAGGTGTGTCAGGTGATAGGTGTGTCAGGTGATAGGTATGTCAGGTGATAGGTGTGTCAGGTGATAGGTGTGTCAGGTGATAGGTATGTCAGGTGATAGGTATGTCAGGTGATAGGTGTGTCAGGTGATAGGTATGTCAGGTGTGTCAGGTGTGTCAGGTGTGTCAGGTGATAGGTGTGTCAGGTGTGTCAGGTGATAGGTATGTCAGGTGTGTCAGGTGATAGGTATGTCAGGTGATAGGTACGTCAGATGCGACAGGTGTTAGGTGACAGGTATGTCAGGTGATAGGTATGTCAGGTGATAGGTATGTCAGGTGATAGGTGTGTCAGGTGTGTCAGGTGATAGGTATGTCAGGTGATAGGTGTGTCAGGTGATAGGTATGTCAGGTGATAGGTGTGTCAGGTGATAGGTGTGTCAGGTGATAGGTGTGTCAGGTGTGTCAGGTGATAGGTGTGTCAGGTGTGTCAGGTGATAGGTATGTCAGGTGTGTCAGGTGATAGGTGTGTCAGGTATGTCAGGTGATAGGTATGTCAGGTGATAGGTGTGTCAGGTGTGTCAGGTGATAGGTGTGTCAGGTGATAGGTCTGTCAGGTGATAGGTGTGTCAGGTGTGTCAGGTGATAGGTGTGTCAGGTGATAGGTGTGTCAGGTGTGTCAGGTGATAGGTGTGTCAGGTGATAGGTCTGTCAGGTGATAGGTGTGTCAGGTGTGTCAGGTGATAGGTGTGTCAGGTGATAGGTGTGTCAGGTGATAGGTGTGTCAGGTGATAGGTATGTCAGGTGATAGGTGTGTCAGGTGATAGGTGTGTCAGGTGTGTCAGGTGATAGGTGTGTCAGGTGATAGGTGTGTCAGGTGATAGGTATGTCAGGTGATAGGTGTGTCAGGTGATAGGTATGTCAGGTGATAGGTGTGTCAGGTGATAGGTATGTCAGGTGATAGGTGTGTCAGGTGATAGGTGTGTCAGGTGATAGGTGTGTCAGGTGATAGGTATGTCAGGTGATAGGTATGTCAGGTGATAGGTGTGTCAGGTGATAGGTATGTCAGGTGTGTCAGGTGTGTCAGGTGTGTCAGGTGTGTCAGGTGATAGGTGTGTCAGGTGTGTCAGGTGATAGGTATGTCAGGTGTGTCAGGTGATAGGTATGTCAGGTGATAGGTACGTCAGATGCGACAGGTGTTAGGTGACAGGTATGTCAGGTGATAGGTATGTCAGGTGATAGGTATGTCAGGTGATAGGTACGTCAGATGCGACAGGTGTTAGGTGACAGGTATGTCAGGTGATAGGTATGTCAGGTGATAGGTACGTCAGATGCAACAGGTGTTAGGTGATAGGTATGTCAGGTGATAGGTGTGTCAGGTGTGTCAGGTGATAGGTATGTCAGGTGATAGGTGTGTCAGGTGTGTCAGGTGATAGGTGTGTCAGGTGTGTCAGGTGATAGGTGTGTCAGGTGATAGGTATGTCAGGTGATAGGTATGTCAGGTGATAGGTGTGTCAGGTGTGTCAGGTGATAGGTGTGTCAGGTGTGTCAGGTGATAGGTGTGTCAGGTGTGTCAGGTGTGTCAGGTGATAGGTGTGTCAGGTGTGTCAGGTGATAGGTATGTCAGGTGATAGGTGTGTCAGGTGATAGGTGTGTCAGGTGATAGGTGTGTCAGGTGATAGGTGTGTCAGGTGTGTCAGGTGATAGGTGTGTCAGGTGATAGGTGTGTCAGGTGTGTCAGGTGATAGGTATGTCAGGTGATAGGTATGTCAGGTGATAGGTATGTCAGGTGATAGGTATGTCAGGTGATAGGTATGTCAGGTGTGTCAGGTGTGTCAGGTGATAGGTGTGTCAGGTGATAGGTGTGTCAGGTGTGTCAGGTGATAGGTGTGTCAGGTGTGTCAGGTGATAGGTGTGATAGGTGTGTCAGGTGTGTCAGGTGATAGGTGTGTCAGGTGATAGGTGTGTCAGGTGATAGGTGTGTCAGGTGATAGGTATGTCAGGTGCGTCCTGGTGAAACCTGGAGGACTGACCTTGTTGCCATGGCAGCGGGAGCACCCTTTCCGTCTGTGCCTGCGGATCTTCGCGTCTCTGCAGAGGCAAGGCCAATCTTTATCCGACCAATCACAGTCCTGGAAATGCATCAAACAGCATCAGAAGAAGTCCAGGAGTGAAAGCCCACTAAAGGTACCTAAGACCTGTGTTTTCAGACCTTGTAGGTTCTGTGGCCATCCATCTTCCTCCTCCGGCGCCGACTCGTCATTGGTTGGATCTTATGCCCCTCTTCTTCCTCTTCGAGCTCTGGGAGAGTCACCTCTTCAAAGCCGCTGCTGGCTCCGCCTCCTGATGCCTGGCCTACCTCTCCACTGTCTGTCCCGCCCCCTCCCTCCTCTGGCCAATGAGCTTCTTCAAACTGTCCCGGGCGGGCTGGAGGTGGGCGGAGCTCGTCAAAAAATACCCAGAATTCAGCTTGTAGATGGGTGTGGCCTTTTAGCAGCGTGGCCATCTGAGCTTTCAGCTGAAACACATGGATTTTATCAGGTGTCATGATGTCGTCGTTGATTCCTGATTCTGGTTAAACTGGTTTCTGAACAGTCGTTGATTCCTGATTCTGGTTAAACTGGTTTCTGAACAGTCGTTGATTCCTGATTCTGGTTAAACTGGTTTCTGAACAGTCGTTGATTCCTGATTCTGGTTAAACTGGTTTCTGAACAGTCGTTGATTCCTGATTCTGGTTAAACTGGTTTCTGAACAGTCGTTGATTCCTGATTCTGGTTAAACTGGTTTCTGAACAGTCGTTGATTCCTGATTCTGGTTAAACTGGTTTCTATACAGTCGTTGATTCCTGATTCTGGTTAAACTGGTGTCTGAACAGTCGTTGATTCCTGATTCTGGTTAAACTGGTTTCTGAACAGTCGTTGATTCCTGATTCTGGTTAAACTGGTTTCTGAACAGTCGTTGATTCCTGATTCTGGTTAAACTGGTTTCTGAACAGTCGTTGATTCCTGATTCTGGTTAAACTGGTTTCTGAACAGTCGTTGATTCCTGATTCTGGTTAAACTGGTTTCTAAACAGTCGTTCCTGATTCTGGTTAAACTGGTTTCTTGCTGTACCTCGTCAATGCTGGTTGGACTCAGATCTGGACCTGTCTGCAGAGCTTTGATGATCTTCTGATAATGTGACGGATTATCTCCAAAGCTGATCTCCAATTGTCGCAGGAAGCGCCGGCTGCGTTCAAACGCCTGCTGCTCCTCGAACTGCAGAGTCAGGACAGAGTTACATCAACACAGAAAGACATTAGCCACCAGTCAGTCTGTGAAACACCTGAACCTTCATGCTGACATGGAGACGCATCGCTACAGGCTCCGCTACAGCTTCAAAAACGCCAAAAAGGGCGTCAGGTATAACAGCTGGTGCGCCTGACAAGCAGGCTGCTCGCTCCATAGGTATGTCATATAGACACGTGTCAGGATTCCTTCAGGAATCATCATGAGACTGGGCGGGAATCACAGGCTTTAGTAGTATCTGATGCACCCAAATGAAGATTCTTGTCTGAAACCGAATATAATGCAAAACTTTCCTCAACAGCGAACAAGTACATTTTATCCATTTATTTTCCCGCTGCATAAATTAAACAAAATGAGCTTTTTCCTCAGTGTTTCCCACAGGATGTGGAGAGACTATGGTGGGGGGTCCGGGGCCCGAGAGGGCCATTTCCTTTTAATGGACACATGTGACATGTTTTATACTTTCTGTAAATATAATCCATTTAATCTTATTTCCATCCTGTACAGACGCCTTATTTTGAAAACCGGGCGTGGTCACATGTGTTTCCTCCTCGCGCTAAATTCATCCAGTCCGACCCGGTTTGATAAATAATGTTGAACATGAAACTTCACAGCCTCTCTTCATACTAAAGAGACAAACTGACAGGATAAAGTCTCTAACCTGCCTGTCAGCTCGCTCTGGGCCGCTTCACTTACCGTAAAGGCTGGAATACGTGTGCACTCCAAATGTAGGTGCCGCTAGCTTAATCTCCTTCTCACAGACGAGTGACAGAAACAGCGGTTCTTTTCAGACACAGATGGAGTGGATGTGTTGGGAGACAGTTCAGCAGAACAGCGTCTGCAAACGGCTCGGACACTTTAAAATCCTTCCACGCTGCCGACACGTCCCAACACAGAAACTGCTTGTTTTGCTATTTTTAGCCGATTAATTTCGGGGGCCCAACATTTTGTGCATCACTAGTATTTGATAAAGATTCTAATCGATTCTTTTTGTCTCTCAACCCGCCTTCTCTCGCCGCTGTCCGAAGATCACAATCCAACAACAGGTGAAAGAGTCCGAGTCAGAGCAGTTCTTTGATTGACCCTCGCTTCCCACCGTCACTACAGTTTAGGGATGTCACGAGAACCGGTACTTCGGTACAAAGTCGATACCAAAACATGTCAGGAGAAACATGTTGGTGCTGGTTTTTCTACAGGCCGTAGGTACGAGGGATCCAACGCATGGAAGAGGGCAACAAGTGCAGCTGCAGTTTGACCGTCGTGTTTGGAAAGCGGGTAAAGTTAGTTAAATTTCACGTCTGTCCAACGTACTGCAGGAGGAGCTAGGGACCGTCTGCAAAGGTCAATACGATTCGTTTCAATCATCAATAACTGTTTAGTTTTCCAACAGAGAAATCTCAAACCACAGCCAGTACAGAGACCACCCTGGAACATGAAACACCAACAAAAAAGTTAAGAAGATTAATAAATTAATTCAATACGCAGGTTGTATTTTCGACAGCTGCTCTTTGTAATGTTCCGATGGTTTTATTGAAGGAGTGGATGTTGAAGTTTTTTTCACCGTGGTATCAACAACGATTCTGGAAAATAATCTAATTGGGATTTCTTTAACCAATCTTGCGATTTAATATGCTATTATTTTTAAGCTCTTTATCTTCTGTATTTTTCGGACAAGAAATAAATCAGCGTACAGTCTGACCAACAGTGTTAGATTTAACAGACACTGCTCTTTCCTGCAGGTCAGGCCTGTGTGAGAGGATGAAATTAGCTGATGCATGAATTATTATGAGCAATGTTGGAGAAGTAGTATCAGATTATAAGAGTTTAAGAGAAAGATAATTTTAAAGGATTAAATAACATCATATAATCTCATCAGGTGGGCCAAGAAACAGAGTGTTACACAGCGCTGAGTATCTCAAACCTCCACAAGAGTCCACCTCTCAACAACACACCTTCTTTTCTGGATCTGGGGGGATTGAACAACTCAACCAGTCAGGGTACAGCGTAGCGTGACTGGAATCTCTGGGCACCTCACGATTCAATTCCGATTCAGAGGGCTGTGATTCGATTATAAAAAGATTATCGATGCATCTTGATGCGTCATTTTTCCTAAACAGGATCCATGGATAATTACCAAGCATTTCATTTGCACATTAAAATCCTAATTTTAATGTGCCTAACCTAATTATCTTAAAAGCACTAGTCTGCATCCCTAATTGACTTTATTAATCTCAGCTCCATGGACCCTCATTTCAGAAAAATAATTATCAGGATGTTCAGTCTGTGTCCAGGACAGAGCTGCACACACCAGTTCAGTCTCAGCACTTCACTAGTAGGTTAGTTAGTACTGACATACAGCTGATAATTAATATTACTACAGACCAACAAAAAGTCATTCAGGACTGAATGCCTGGGTAAAGAGCTTTAACAGGTTTTAGTAGATCTTTGAAAGTGTCCAGACTCTGTGGGTTCCAGGGGGGGGGTGACGCTGAAGGCTCTGGAGTCTGGTGGGGGGGCTGGAGAGCAGGCCCGTGTACAGCGTTCACTTTCCCAGCTGTTGGGAAACTACAGGCTTTTATTAACGGACACAAGTGACCTACGCTGCACGTTTCCTACCAGGCAGAAACTTACCGATAATATTTTTCTCCGTGAACTTTCACCGTCACGTTCTGCCGCTCTCTCTCTCTCACTCGCTCGGCCTCACACACAGGATGCACAGAGAGCTGCAGAGCGTCGAGCGTCACCACGCTCACAATGTGCGAGTTAAAATCATTAGTTGCGCACTGATATTAATGATTGTGTGACATTTAAGCAGGGAGGTTCTTCATTCTGCAGCCGTGGTGTGCCGAATACAGGCTGTTGTGTGCGCTCCACAGACGGTCCGGACGCTGCACTTTCGCGAGTTCCGCCTTTTGCGTTCCGTCAACATCACGTTATTAATTAAGATTTAAAAATCCATTTTTAGACATTTGTTAATCAATTCAGAATCTTCCATGTCCGCATCGCGACTCATCTAAGAATCGATTATTTCTCCCACCCCTACTGCTGCGGTGCACCTGTGCTGCTCACCAGTCCACACAGCAGCGCCTGCTCAGGATGCAGGAACGCGGCAAAGTCTCTCAGGAGGTCTGTCCGGTCTCCCAGGATGCAGCGCAGCTTCCTGAACAACATCATCACTTCCTGTCCTTCTCCCACCTGCTCAAACTCGTTCAGCAGAGACACGAACTCCTCCACCTGCTCAGGTACGTCCTGCAGCGCCTCGCGCACCTGGAGACACACAGTAAGAGTCACGGTCTCACAGTGGCAGATGAATCGCTCTCTAACAGAGTGGCGTTCTCACCCTGTTCAGGTAACTCTGCGCGAAGGCCACGTCTTTGCTCTCTCTGTGCGGGTCGTTCTCCAGGATGTTCTCGTCGAACAGCAGCAACAGTTTGGCGGCGTCTTTACTGTGGCGCTCCTGGCGACTCCTCCTCAGGCCGCGGAGAGGTCGGCCCTGACCTGCAGAGACACAACACAAAGTGTGAGAGCGGCGTCAGCAATACCAAAACCAAGCAAAACCATCAGAGAACGCCCGGACCTCGTCCTCGTCCAGGACACCTCCCTCCTCCTCTGGGCGTTCCCTCTCCTGACGGCGTCTCTTCGTCTCGTCCCACATTACTGCTCCTGCCCTCTCCTGACCGCTCGTCTTTACGGCCCTCCTCTTCCTCCTCCTCCTCCTCCTCCTCTTCCTCCTGAGAGCCGGGGGAGGTCGGAGAGTGATCCTCCTCCGAGTCTCCGTCTGCACAGAGCCGGTGCTCCGCCGCCAACCACGTCAGCTGCTTCATGGTTTCCTAAGAAGGTTAAAGGTCAAAGATGAGCGTCACTCTGACGTCACCAACTCACCAGGGGTATGATTTATAAACGTGCGCACGCCACTTCCAACGCAAAGGTTGTGATCTATAAAAACGAACCTGAGGGAGAACGTGCTCTCCTCCTCCTCCAAACTCTGAGCATGTGGACGAACAGAAAAGGATCAATCCAAAAATTTAAGCTGCAAGCAGCGTTGGGCGAGCCCTCGCACGTGTAGCACGTCGAGGTGCGAGGCGGCCGCGTTGCAGATTCTGGAACTCTGACAGTGCAGCTGTGAATTTGCCACAGGCTTCGGACAAACGTGTTATTTGTCACTTGTCACAAATCTGAAGTAGGTCGGACTAACTCCCTAGGAGGAGTTCATTAAAGTACAAAGGGTGTAAATCGCCATAAATTCCCATTTAATCCAAAATGGCCGACTTCCTGTTGGGTTGAGGGCATCGCTCCAAGAGGCTTTTTTTGTGTGTGCGGACTTGATACATGTACCCCAGAAATTGACGTAGGTGAAACTTTGTCCGGTAGCTGCTCTGTCGGGGGCGCCGAGGAGCCATTTTGCCACGCCCATGCGCGAAACCCTTAAAATCCGAAATTCTTCGCCATGTATGAATTTTGTGCAAATTTTGGTGAGTTTTTCAAGTACGTTTAGGCCCCCAAAATTGAGGTTACTTTGCAGAAAAAAAGAAAAATAATCCTGCCTAAATATGTCAGCTGTGACCGATATTAAGTGACATTAACAACTTATTATTTAGGCTTTTCATATTGTAGTCGGACCAGCAATAACAAGAAAATCAACAATATAAATCTACAACCTAATCATTTTATTTAGCCTACATACAGGCTCTAACTTCTTAAATAAGAACTATTAGCGGTTCTTATGATCTGAACAGCTCAGGGTGGTAAGAGCTTCTCTATAGAGACGGACTTGCTTCGACTCTCAGGGATTTATTCATTACAGCACTTTCATGCTGTCTTTCTGTTTCTAATGAAGACTAGAGAGCAGAGGCCTGGAAATGTAAACTGATATTAGAAGTCTTTACATTCTCTGTTTTTTCCTTTGAACTGGGAAACTAATGTTAGATTAAGTTACACCTGCTGTTTGTGGCTGGAATACACTAAGGTACTGAATCAATGCAGCTCTACCCACAAATACATTTAAAAGTACTTTTACAACTACTTTTAAAAACGCTTCACCTTAAATATGTTTGTCTAGCAGGATTTTCCGACATTGCTGTTGACTCACATCACATCCACCTCCTCACGCTCAGCGTTTCCCATTAATTAACGAGACCACGGCGGCCCGCCATAGTCTCTAAATGAACCGAAAATAGTTTGATACATCTCATAATAACGTTTCAGACCTCTAACAGTGTGTTTTGTGGGCGCTGCTGTGAGCTCGCACGCTCTGGCATCTGACTCGAGACAACCATTTTTCTTTTGAGGTAACGTTAACGGCCTGTCACTCGTCTGTGAGCGCCTACATTTGGAGTGCACACGTATTCCAGCCTTTACGGTAAGTGAAGCGGCCCAGAGCGAGCTGACAGGCAGGTTAGAGACTTTATCCTGTCAGTTTGTTTCTTTAGTATGAAGAGAGGCTGTGAAGACGAGAAGCACATACAACATTATTTATCAAACACACGTGACAACGTCCGGTTTTCAAAATAAGGCGTCTGTACAGGATGGAAATAAGATTCATTGGATTATATTTACAGAAAGTATAAAACATGTCACATTAAAAGTAAAACAACAACAATAAGATGTCAGGGAAGTTACTTATTATACTTACTATTCTTTGATTTAGAAAAACATAATAAAATAAAAATAAATTTGTTGGCTTTTGTTGCCGTTTCATCACTATTTATAGCTCTACAATGGCTTTAAGGGTAAATAATTTATTAGAGCACAACATTGTTTACAAGTGTATATTTAATTTTGCACCAAATTAATGCATTTAATTTTAAAATTTAGAAAATCTTTCTTCCAAGGGGCCATGGCCCCAGACCCCCCAACAGGGTCCGGGGCCCACCCACCATCGTCTCTTAAGATCCTGTGGGAAACACTGCACGCTGCATCTTCTGCTCTCTGTGACGTGAACTGAGCTTCTAACCACAGCTCAGCAGCTGGAGTTCAAACTAAGCAACTTAACGACAGATCGTTCGTCGAGGAACACCTGCGTCGCTTAACCATAGTTTGTACCTGTAAGTTACCAACTTAGTTACCTCCGTAGTCCGAACGAGGGTTTTGGGAAACGCAGCCCAGAGCCGCGCAAGGCGTGTACATTTTACAACATCTAACCAAACTAGAGGAGAACGTGCTGGATGATGGCACCAGCCGAACCGACACAGGCGGCGGCTGCGCTGACGTGTTTCAGCAGCAGAGCGTTCAGCCTGCATGTTGTTAACGTGTTAATTTGTCATTTTGTGAACTACAGATCGCAGCTCTCTGTGGCTGACATTAAGTATCCACATGGAGCATTTCAGAATAAGAGCGTTTTGCCCGTCTGATTTTGCTGACTTGTTCAGTTGTTCTGATTTTTGAGCCTCTACTACGATTAAGTAGTTAAATTGTTTTTTTTTTTGTCGGTCTACGATCGGGAATCTGCAGAGGCTGTTTTATTTTGAAAATCGACCGGATTCTCTGCCGCTCTGTGTCTGACTTCCTGCCTGATTCATCAAAAGTCGACTGGCAGTGAAAATTCATCTTTAGCAAAACTTCAATAAAATAAATCTAAATTGAATCTTAATCACAATATTTGGCCGAAAAATCGCAATTAGACTTTTTTCCCTACTCAGGAGGGATGAGCCTTCCTGCAGATCGCTGATAAAAGGGGGCGGAGCTCCAGCGCACAAGCGCTGCGTGTGCATGTGTGTGCACGTTTTACCCACCAAACATCTTCTTTCTTGCTTCAAAACGAACGTCAGCGTCTCACTGGCTGAAATTTCCTTCTGAAGCTTCTGTCTGAATTTGCCTCGTTATGTTGCCGCAGTCAGGACGACTTAATATTAACGAGCTTCACTGAACATTCGAGGCGTTCGGACACGGAGCGCTCACGAGCCACGTGCCGATTCATGACGGGACGTTGACGCAGGATGAAGTTAGTCTTCCTGACGCACAGATCTATAAGCGACCCCTGGCTCAGAGACTTCCTGTTTACCTGTAACTCTGGAACAGAGAGCACCGACTCCTCCGACGCTGATGACATCACTTCCTCCTCGTCTTCATCCTGTGTGAGGTCATCAAAGTCCTCCTCCTCCTCCTCTTCACCGTGCCGGTCCTGATCTTCATCCTTATCCTTCTCCCCATCATCCTCCCTCTCTCCTCCCCCATTCTCCTCCCTCTGTCCCTCGTCCTCATCTTCCCCCTCTCCTCCCTGCTCCTCCTGCTCCCCTTCTCCCCCCCCTCTGCTTCCTCCCCACCTCCTCCGCCTCCTGTTCCCCCTCCCTCAACCCCCTCCTCCTCCTCTCCACCAGAGTTATCTCCTCCATTCAAACTGACCACACCCGGAGCAGTCCAGTTCTCCTCCTGCTCCTCCTTCGGCTCCTCCTGCTGCTCCTCTCCTGCACAGGACGACAGCGGGCTCAGTGTTGATGTTGAAGCTGATCGTTCCTCCTCCACCTGTCTCTCCTCCTCTGGTGGAAGGCATGGCTCTGCAGACGTCTGCTCCAACTCCTGCTCTTCTTTGATTGGTCTATGGAGCTGTTGCCCCAGAGCATGCTGGGAGGAGAGCGTAGGCGGGGCTGTGGGCGGCGGCCACATCATCTGGAGGAGGAAGCACCCCTGCTTTATGGGGGCAACTGAGCAAGACGTCACGGGATGCGTTGTGTCAGGTTTGCTGAGGGGGGAGGGGGAGGAGGAGGGGACGCTGTCTTGTTGCCTAGAAACGCTCTGCTGCGTCCTCTGACCAATAGGAAAGAAGGACTGGATGACGGGGTGGGTGGGGACAGCAGCCAATGGGACAGCCCCGCAGGCGGCAGGCTGAGCCAGGGCTCCTGAAACAGCAGGAGTACCTGAGGGGGGGAGGGACAGGAAGCTGATTGGCTGCGTGTCGACCTGTCTGCCCACCTGTGTGTCTGCCAGGGCTTTGGCGAGTGGCAGCAGAGATGCATTGTGGGCCAAGGTGAAGAAGCGTCTGTGTGGGGGACGAGGGGACGGGACTTGTTGACAAAGTAGGGGTGAAGCCTAAGGTTGCATCCTGGGGGGAGGGAGGGTGGGTAACAGGTGGTGCCCTGCTGGGTCTTCTGGATGATCAGCTGACTGTTCTGCAGGTGAGAACCATCAGAGAACCAGAGTCACAACCAACAACTTGAGGGTTACTATGCTATGCTAGTACTCTAAACGTCATGTTAGCAACCTGTTAGTTAGCGACTAGTGACAGACGCCATGTTAGCGACAGGTTCGTTAGCGACTAGCTACGGACGTCGCGTTAGTGACAGGTTAGTTAGCGACTAGCGACGGACGTCATGTTAGCGACAGGTTAGTTAGTTAGCGACTAGCAACAGATGTCATGTTAGCGACAGGTTAGTTAGCGACTAGCGACAGACGTCATGTTAGCGACAGGTTAGTTAGCGACTAGCGACAGACGTCATGTTAGCGACATGTTAGTTATCAACTAGCGACTGACGTCGTGTTAGCGACAGTTTAGTCAGCGACTAGAGACGGACGTCATGTTAGCGACAGGTTAGTTAGCGACTAGCGACAGACGTCATGTTAGCGACATGTTAGTTATCAACTAGCGACTGACGTCGTGTTAGCGACAGTTTAGTCAGCGACTAGAGACGGACGTCATGTTAGCGACAGGTTAGTTAGCGACTAGCGAAGAATGTCATGTTAGCGACAGGTTAGTTAGCGACTAGCGACGAACGTCATGTTAGCGACAGGTTAGTTAGCGACGGACGTCATGTTAGCGACAGGTTAGTTAGCGACGGACGTCATGTTAGCGACAGGTTAGTTAGCGACGGACGTCATGTTAGCGACAGGTTAGCTGGCGACGGACGTCATGTTAGTGACAGGTTAGTTAGCGACGGACGTCATGTTAGCGACAGGTTAGTTAGCGACGGACGTCATGTTAGCGACAGGTTAGCTGGCGACGGACGTCATGTTAGTGACAGGTTAGTTAGCGACTGACGTCATGTTAGCGACAGGTTAGTTAGCGACTAGCAACAGACGTCATGTTAGCGACATGTTAGTTATCAACTTGCGACTGACGTCGTGTTAGCGACAGTTTACTTATCCACTAGCGACGAACGTCATGTTAGCGACAGGTTAGTTATCCACTAGCGACGAACGTCAAGTTAGCGACAGGTTAGTTAGCGACGAACGTCAAGTTAGTGACAGGTTAGTTAGCGACAGACGTCATGTTAGTGACAGGTTAGTTAGCGACTGACTTCATGTTAGTTTGGGTGTAGTGACGGACGTAAGTGATTAGAAGCAGGCTTCACACTGATCTACATCTGAATGTGGATCTGGTTTAGTCTGTCAGACCTTGAGCCAGTTTGGCATTGTGGAGGTGTCTCTGTCCACTGGGGGGCGCTGGTCTCCTGGCTGAACCCTGCTGCAGGCGAGCGGCAGCGGGGGGACGATTCCCTGCGTCACGAACATCTGAACACATGACGAGAAGATGGGAGAGGTTTCTGAAAGGAGACTGTTACAATGTCATGACAGTGTGTAATGATGTCACAATGATGTCACCTTGATGACGTTGTTGTGTGGCGCTCTCGTGGCGCTCATTTCTCTGATGTGTTTCCTGAAGTTCCATCGAGTCTTACAGAGCAGGTAGGTGCTGATCAGCTGATCCGACTGGACCGTCCCCTGAAAGTGCTTCAAACCCAGAACAATCAACCTGCACAGAGGCATCATGGGAAATGTTACAGACACACTGAAGCGTGGCGTTGTTACATGAACTTGATGCTGAACTCCATCACGGCATTCTGTCACTTTAAGGTGAACTTAGTGTGCACAGTGTGTTGTGTACACTATGTGTGTGTACAGTGAGTGTGTACACTATGTGAGTGTACAGTGATGTGTGTACACTATGTGTGTGTACAGTGAGTGTGTGTACACTATGTGAGTGTACAGTGAGTGTGTACACAGTGAGTGTGTGTACACTATGTGAGTGTACACCATGTGAGTGTACAGTTAGTGTGTGTACACCATGTGAGTGTACAATGAGTGTGTACAGTGAGTGTGTGTACAGTGAGTGTGTGTACACTATGTTGTACAGTGAGTGTGTGTACACTATGTGTGTACAGTGAGTAGTGTGTACACTATGTGAGTGTACAGTGAGTGTGTACACAGTGAGTGTGTGTACACTATGTGAGTGTACACCATGTGTGTACAGTTAGTGTGTGTACACCATGTGAGTGTACAGTGAGTTTGTACAGTGAGTGTGTGTACAGTGAGTGTGTGTACACTATGTCAGTGTACAGTGAGTGTGTGTGTACACTATGTGAGTGTACAGTGAGTGTGTGTACACTATGTGTGTGTACAGTGAGTGTGTGTACACTATGTGTGTGTACAGTGAGTGTGTGTACACTATGTGAGTGTACACCATGTGAGTGTACAGTTAGTGTGTGTACACCATGTGAGTGTACAGTGAGTGTGTACAGTGAGTGTGTGTACAGTGAGTGTGTGTACACTATGTGTGTGTACAGTGAGTGTGTGTACACTATGTGTGTGTACAGTGAGTGTGTGTACACTATGTGTGTGTACACTATGTGAGTGTACAGTGAGTGTGTGTACACTATGTGAGTGTACACCATGTGAGTGTACAGTTAGTGTGTGTACACCATGTGAGTGTACAGTGAGTGTGTGTGTGTACACTATGTGTGTGTACAGTGAGTGTGTGTGTACACTATGTGAGTGTACAGTGAGTGTGTGTACACTATGTGTGTACACTATGTGTGTGTACACTATGTGTGTACACTATGTGTGTACAGTGAGTGTGTGTACACTAGTGTGTGTGTACAGTGAGTGTGTGTGTGTACACTATGTGTGTGTACAGTGAGTGTGTGTGTACACTATGTGTGTGTACAGTGAGTGTGTGTGTACACTATGTGTGTGTACAGTTTGTGTGTTGTGTACCCGTCCTCTCCTGCAGTGTAAACTCTCCGATGGTGTCGGGTGTGTAGCGCGGGGTCCAGGCTGCAGACAGGAAGTAGTTCTGGGTAAAGGAAGATGGGTCGGGTGGCGAACAGCCAGGCGGCGTCGGCAGGCATCAGAGGGAAGGCGTGGCCTAAACAGAAGCAGAACCACACAAGCTGACAGAACGTCTGCTGGACGGACAGACGTGATGTTTAAGCTGCTGGCAGAGAGACCTTACTGTTGGTGGCAGGAGTCATCCTGGGGAGCCAGCGTCTGGAGGCCCCAGAGGCAGCAGGAGCAGGAGGCTCCGCCCTCTGCTCCACCTCCTGCAGGAGATCCAGCGCCCCCCGCAGGTTGCACACTCTAAAAGAGCTGGGCAGAAAAACCTCTTCCCGACGTCTGGCGAACTTCTGCAGCTCCTCCTGGAGGGAGAAAAGGGTTTGTGTTGTGGTTTCCAGGCCAAGCTGGACCTGTACCACGAAGCAGGATCTAAACTCATCCAGAAAACTTTGGGGTTAACCCTGGGTTTCACTTCTTACCCGGGTACATCGCCATGGTAACTGATGCTGAACGGCTAACCTTCTACATTGTTAGGTGAGTGTACAGTGAGGTACAGTGAGTTAGGTTCTGTTCCAGATCAGAGATCAACTCCATGAAAACGCCGCGTACAGACCAATCAGCTCTCTGGAAAATGACCTCACCATCTGTAGGAGATCCCTCAGTTTAACAGGCTGCTTCATGTTGCTGCGGTGATACGGAGAAACTCTTGTAGGCTAAAGCGACATCATCATCCTACAGCAGGCTGATCAGAACCCTCAGGTTACTGTATCCTGCAGGTTTTACAGTAAACCTACTAACTGCTTTGAAATGTGTTTAATGTTTTTATCTGCTCCCAGTCTTTTTCAGCTGCCACAGCGTTAAAATGAACGGGTTTCCTATTTCTGACGTGAGGCTGAATATTATGAGCATGAGGGACATTTTAAAGTGAACGTTGGCTTATATTTTAGGTTAGTAGCTTCTTCTTATATCAGAGCCTGGTCCCGTTCTGCGGTGTGAGCAGGTAACGAGGAGTCTTCAGCAGCCTGAATGTTCAGATTCAGTCTTTCAGCCACTATCTAAACACATTTTATAGCATGAATGGATTTTTGGTTTCGTTGCTTTTAAGTTAATTTAGAACAATGTTTGGAACATTTTGAGTGCGTTAAATAAATGAATCTCAGTTTTTTAAAGTGAGGTGGAACGACCTCTTTTTCAGTACCCGAGTCCTTTAATGTGGAAACGCCGACACACGGCCGAGCTCATACAGCTCAGAGAACACATCAGATCAACACATTATTACAGACTACATCTGTTCATTTAGACATCCACACCGTCTGCGATGTTATCCCTCATCCGAGACACTTCTTCAGTTCAGAACCGAAGTAGTCTCTTGGATAAGGGACGAAACGTCTCCTAGTTTTTCCAGTCCAGTTGCCCTTCACCTCAAGCTTCGTTGGATAACTGTGACCTGGATGACTGAGAACCTCCGCAGACACCTGCCCGTGTCAGCTGCAGCTGTTAGACCAGGTCGTATTTCTGTAATGTTACAGTTTGCTCTGCGTCTGTAAAATATGATGCTCTGATGCCAGTGGACTTGTTTATGTCTGTGATTGGTCATCCGCTGCTAACTCCGCCTCTTTTATGTGAACGCGCTCACGGCTGGATAGGGAAGCCCTGGGTTGACTAAGGCTGCGTTCAGACTGCAGGCCTTCATACTCAATTCCCATTTTTCCCAGATCAGATTTTGTTTGACAGTTCACATTACTGTTTAAATGTGGCCCGTATCAGACTCCAGTCTGAACTGTCCGCGGCCTGAAAGTGACCCGCAGAAGACGAACACGACGTCACAGGCTGCAGAAGTAAACAGAGCAGCAGAGGTTTTTTATTGTCCTCTCACGGGTCACATTTCTCCCGAATTATGACAAGTGTTCACAACTTTCTGGCGCTGGACAACGCAACTTCCTCACAACTCACTCCCCCCTGCGTCCGCTCAGACAAATCCTGTGGATTTCAGAAAGGGAATCTGTGAGCAGATGACGGTAGAGGAGAACAGACTGTACGAAGGTTAAACTACGACAGGAGAAGATGTTGGTTAGCTGAGTCGGTGTTAAAGGGAACGTGTTCTGTGCAGACAGAGTTTTTTCTCCGCCTTTCTAGTCTTTTTTCCCACTCAAAGCGCTTTTACACTACATCTGCATTCACCATTCACACTGAGCCTAAGTGCTCAGAAACTAACATTCACACAGTCATACGCTGGCGGAACAGCCGCCAGGGGTTCAGTATCTTGCCCAAGGACACTTTGGCATGCAGCCTGGAGGAATTGAACCGCCAACCTTCTGATTAACGAGCAACCCGCTCTACTTCCCGAGCCACAGCCGCCCTGATGGTGACAGGAAATCATGAAAGTAAAGACACGTTAACGGCTAAATCTATAATGGTGGTCAGACCAGAATTTTGGTCAGACCAAAAGCGAAGCGAGCGTTCGGGGCGGTTAGTTTACATACAAAGTCAATGCAAGATGCGTAGAGCCGCGATTTCCTGTCGGGCGGCCAAAGCGCACACGAAGAGGCCGGTGCCGGCGACGTGAAGGAATTTGCGCGAGTTGAATATTTTCAAGCAAAAAATTCGCATGATGCTGAGTCGCGATAGCCTATCAACGTTGAGATTGTCCGTACGTCACCGACGGCTTCAGAGCGTTGTGTGGAGAGGACCGGGCAGAGCGGGGACTGAAATCTGCAGGCCGGCTGAGAGCTGCTGAACTTGGGCTAGAGGAGCAGGAGCAGCGCTGCAGCTTTCGGACAAATAAACACCCGTGTTAGGACTGGACTTTGCTCGCCACTACGCCGTTTGCTTGAGGGAGGAACTCGGAGTAAACTGCTTTTATAAATTAGCTTTTTACTTTAGTTTTTAGGATTACAACATTGATTTATCTTCACTGGAGCTTCTCAGCAGCTAGATTCTGTGCACATCCGGTTCCAGTGTTGTTAGCGTTGTTTGGCACTACTTCATATTTTTATGAAAAACGGACAAAACTGGACATTACTTGGAGAAAAAAGCGAGGAGGTTGAACTACCTGGTGAGTTCAGAAAACTAACTTTATTCCAGCTGTCGTTGGTCTTTACTGTGAACAGGTTAGCATAGCATAGCCCTGATCGAACCAAACTCCATTCAGAAAACAAACATTTTAGAAGCTGCTGTCTTGCTGACAGACCTGACAAGCATGAATTCATATGTTTAACAAATAGTTATTTCGGCATCAGTTTGATCCATTTATTGCTACTTAATCACAGCAACATGTTTACTTTGGGTTCATACAGCTGGAGTAACGGCGAGTTGTGTTTATTCACGTTATCGCGTTAAATCGCCTTCTCGCGTTGTGTGTGAACACTTGTACTTGTACGAATGTACTCACGCGAGGAAAGCATCACGAGGAGAAAAGTCGCGTTTGGTCTGAATGTGGTCTAATATCGTGGCGGCCGACAGAGCCGGGAGCCATGTTGATCGTGAATTTGTAGTCTAAATATTTTCACAGTGTTCTTACTGTAGTTCACATCTCTATTCTGTATTTTATGGGCTCTTCGTTTAAGTGTAATATGATGAAGATGTAAAGGTACCACTGCACGTAAGATCCACTGTTCTTTTCTCGGTTATTAACCCCACCCTGGCTCTGTATTTTTGGACATGTAAAATAGTCGATCTAAATATGTGAAAACACTCAGAATTCAGTTCCAGCCTACAGACGGGCTCCATCTCAGAAACTGTCCCGGTGATTAATTAAGATTCCTCTCTGAACTCCCAGAGACTGCAGGGCTCACATTCATTTCAGCTGCAGAGGAACAAGTATTAATACTTCTCCTTAGTAACGCTGAGTACAGATGCAGCGTAAATCACCATGGCAACAGACCTCGGGTTACACCTGCCCACCTTTGGTAGTACAGGTTAATCAGGGAGTTACACCTGAAGTTACCTGGATAAGACACGTACCTCACTTCGTAGTACAGGCACCAAGTAGAGTATGTGGTGTTGTTACCTGACTGACCAGGTAGCGTTTGTGTTGTTGTTACCTGACTGACCAGGTAGCGTTTGTGGTGTTGTTTACTGACTGACCAGGTAGCGTTTGTGGTGTTGTTTACTGACTGACCAGGTAGCGTTTGTGGTGTTGTTTACTGACTGACCAGGTAGCGTTTGTGGTGTTGTTTACTACTACCAGGTAGCGTTTGTGTGTTGTTTACTAACTGACCAGGTAGCGTTTGTGTTTTTTTACTACTACCAGGTAGCGTTTGTGTGTTGTTGTTTACTACTAACCAGGTAGCGTTTGTGGTGTTGTTTACTGACTGACCAGGTAGCGTTTGTGGTTTGTTTACTACTGACCAGGTAGCGTTTGTGGTGTTGTTTACTGACTGACCAGGTAGCGTTTGTGGTGTTGTTTACTGACTGACCAGGTAGCGTTTGTGGTGTTGTTTACTGACTGACCAGGTAGCGTTTGTGGTGTTGTTACTGATGACCAGGTAGCGTTTGTGGTGTTGTTCCTGACTGACCAGGTAGCGTTTGTGTGTTGTTACTGACTGACCAGGTAGCGTTTGTGGTGTTGTTTACTGACTGACCAGGTAGCGTTTGTGGTGTTGTTACTGACTGACCAGGTAGCGTTTGTGGTGTTGTTTACTGACTGACCAGGTAGCGTTTGTGGTGTTGTTTACTGACTGACCAGGTAGCGTTTGTGGTGTTGTTTACTGACTGACCAGGTAGCGTTTGTGTTGTTGTTTACTGACTGACCAGGTAGCGTTTGTGGTGTTGTTTACTGACTGACCAGTAGCGTTTGTGTGTTGTTTACTGACTGACCAGGCGTTTGTGGTGTTGTTTACTGACTGACCAGGTAGCGTTTGTGTTGTTGTTTACTGACTGACCAGGTAGCGTTTGTGTGTTGTTTCTACTACCAGGTAGCGTTTGTGGTGTTGTTTACTGACTACCAGGTAGCGTTTGTGTTTGTTGTTACTGACTGACCAGGTAGCGTTTGTGGTTGTTTACTGACTGACCAGGTAGCGTTGTGGTGTTGTTACTGACTGACCAGGTAGCGTTTGTGGTGTTGTTTACTGATGACCAGGTAGCGTTTGTGTTGTTGTTTACTGACTGACCAGGTAGCGTTGTGGTGTTGTTTACTGACTGACCAGGTAGCGTTTGTGGTGTTGTTTACTGACTGACCAGGTAGCGTTTGTGTTGTTGTTTACTGACTGACCAGGTAGCGTTTGTGTTGTTGTTTACTGACTGACCAGGTAGCGTTTGTGGTGTTGTTTACTGACTGACCAGGTAGCGTTTGTGGTTGTTTACTACTGACCAGGTAGCGTTTGTGTTGTTGTTTACTACTGACCAGGTAGCGTTTGTGGTGTTGTTTACTGACTGACCAGGTAGCGTTTGTGGTGTTGTTTACTAACTGACCAGGTAGCGTTTGTGGTGTTGTTTACTGACTGACCAGGTAGCGTTTGTGGTGTTGTTTACTAACTAACCAGGTAGCGTTTGTGGTGTTGTTTACTACTACCAGGTAGCGTTTGTGGTGTTGTTTACTGACTGACCAGGTAGCGTTTGTGGTGTTGTTTACTGACTGACCAGGTAGCGTTTGTGGTGTTGTTACCTGACTGACCAGGTAGCGTTTGTGTTGTTGTTTACTGACTGACCAGGTAGCGTTTGTGTTGTTGTTTACTGATTGACCAGGTAGCGTTTTGTGTTGTTACTGACTGACCAGGTAGCGTTTGTGTGTTGTTTACTGACTGACCAGGTAGCGTTTGTGGTGTTGTTTACTGACTGACCAGGTAGCGTTTGTGGTGTTGTTACTGACTACCAGGTAGCGTTTGTGGTGTTGTTTACTGACTGACCAGGTAGCGTTTGTGGTGTTGTTACCTGACTGACCAGGTAGCGTTTGTGGTGTTGTTTACTGACTGACCAGGTAGCGTTTGTGTTTGTTACTGACTGACCAGGTAGCGTTTGTGTGTTGTTTACTGACTGACCAGGTAGCGTTTGTGTTGTTGTTTACTGACTGACCAGGTAGCGTTTGTGGTGTTGTTTACTGACTGACCAGGTAGCGTTTGTGTGTTTTGTTTACTGACTGACCAGGTAGCGTTTGTGGTGTTGTTTACTGACTGACCAGGTAGCGTTTGTGTGTTGTTTACTGACTGACCAGGTAGCGTTTGTGTTGTTGTTACTGACTGACCAGGTAGCGTTTGTGGTGTTGTTACTGACTGACCAGGTAGCGTTTGTGTGTTGTTACTGACTGACCAGGTAGCGTTTGTGTGTTGTTTACTGACTGACCAGGTAGCGTTTGTGTTGTTGTTTACTGACTGACCAGGTAGCGTTTGTGTTGTTGTTTACTGACTGACCAGGTAGCGTTTGTGGTGTTTTTACTGACTGACCAGGTAGCGTTTGTGTTGTTTTTACTGACTGACCAGTAGCGTTTGTGTTGTCGTTTACTGACTGACCAGTAGCGTTTGTGTTGTCGTTTACTGACTGACCAGGTAGCGTTTGTGGTGTTGTTTACTGACTGACCAGGTAGCGTTTGTG
>NW_024040661.1:0-5893 GCF_014851395.1 Micropterus salmoides | reverse complement strand
AAGGCGGCAGAAGGTTGAGATTCAAGATTCTTGATGGTGTTGTGTCTGTAAGTCTTCTCGGTAAGTTTGAAGCCATTTGGAGCTCAACTCAGAGATTTCTACATGAAAGCCTCTAAAAGGTAGAAGCAGGCTGTTTAGCCTGTACACACTGAGTTGATGGCTTCCAGTGACCTGTTGGACTTGGAGTCAAATTAACTCACTTTCTGTTGTTTTACACAGATCAGTCACAGGACAGAGTGTTTCACCAGATCTCACCTTTACAAAAAACAATACCAATTTCATACAGCCATATTTCTCTGAACAGTACTCTTTGCTTCTTAAGCCTAAGCGAGTGTGTAAAGCTCCTTTTGGGATTTTATGAGCTAACAACCACCTAATAGTTCTAAATGGAGTTTTAATACCAAATACAACTGTATGATGGGTGTGGGACGCTGATTTGAACTGTTGTGATTTGGGGCCCCTATGTGGCCCCTGAAAGAAACTAGCTTGGGAAAGGCGGCAGAAGGTTGAGATTCAAGATTCTTGATGGTGTTGTCTCTGTAAGTCTCCTCGGTAGTTTGAAGCCATTTGGAGCTCAACTCAGAGATTTCTACATGAAAGCCTCTAAAAGGTAGAAGCAGGCTGTTTTAGCCTGTACACACTGAGTTGATGGCTTCCAGTGACCTGTTGTACTTTGAGAGTCAAATTTAACTCACTTTCTGTTGTTTACACAGATCAGTCACAGGAAGAGTGTTTCACCAGATATCAACTTTACAACAACAATACCAATTTCATACAGCCATATTTCACTGAACAGGACTCATGTAGAGATTTCTACATGAAAGCCTCTAAAAGGTAGAAGCAGGCTGTTTTAGCCGTACACACTGAGTTGAGGGCTTCCAGTGATGTTGGACTTTGGAGTCAAATTTAATCATTTTCTGTTGTTTTACACAGATCAGTCAAGGAAAGAGTGTTTCACCAGATCTCATCTTTACAGCAAACAATACCAATTCATACAGCCATATTTCACTGAACAGTAATCTTTTGCTCTTAAGCCTAAGCGAGTGTGTAAGCTCCTTTTGTGGATTTTATGAGCTAACAACCACCTAATAAGTTACTAAATGGAGTTTTAATACCAAAATACAACTGTATGAGGGTGTGGGACGCTGATTTGAGCTGTAGTGATTTGGGGCCCCTATGTGGCCCCTGAAAGAAACTGCTTGGGAAAGGCAGCAGAAGGTTGAGATTCAAGATTCTTGATGGTTTGTCTCTGTAAGTCTCCTCGGTAAGTTTGAAGCCATTGGAGCTCAACTCAGAGATTTCTACATGAAAGCCTCTAAAAGGTAGAAGCAGGGTTTTAGCCTGTACACTGAGTTGATGGCTTCCAGTGACCTGTTGTACTTTGGAGTCAAATTTAACTCACTTTCTGTTGTTTTACACAGATCAGTCACAGGACAGAGTGTTTCACCAGATCTCACCTTTACAACAAAAAATACCAATTTGATACACCCATATTTCACTGAACAGGACTCTCTTGCTTCTCAAGCCTAAGCGAGTGTGTAAAGCTCCTTTTGTGGACTTTATGATCTAACTGCCACTAATGAGTTCTAAATGGAGTTTTAATACCAAATACAACTGTATGATGTGTGGTGGGACGCTGATTTGAACTGTTGTGATTGGGGCCCTATGTGGCCCCTGAAAGAAACTAGCTTGGGAAAGGCGGCAGAAGGTTGAGATTCAAGATTCTTGATGGTGTTGTCTCTGTAAGTCTCCTCGGTAAGTTTGAAGCCATTTGGAGCTCAACTCAGAGATTTCTACATGAAAGCCTCTAAAAGGTAGAAGCAGGCTGTTTTAGCCTGTACACACTGAGTTGATGGCTTCCAGTGACCTGTTGTACTTTGGAGTCAAATTTAACTCACTTTCTGTTGTTTTACACAGATCAGTCACAGGACAGAGTGTTTCACCAGATATCAACTTTACAACAAACAATACCAATTTCATACAGCCATATTTCACTGAACAGGACTCATGTAGAGATTTCTACATGAAAGCCTCTAAAAGGTAGAAGCAGGCTGTTTTAGCCTGTACACACTGAGTTGATGGCTTCCAGTGACCTGTTGGACTTTGGAGTCAAATTAACTCATTTTCTGTTGTTTTACACAGATCAGTCACAGGAAAGAGTGTTTCACCAGATCTCATCTTTACAGCAAACAATACCAATTTCATACAGCCATATTTCACTGAACAGTAATCTTTGCTTCTTAAGCCTAAGCGCGTGTGTAAAGCTCCTTTTGTGGATTTTATGAGCTAACAACCACCTAATAAGTTCTAAATGGAGTTTTAATACCAAATACAACTGTATGATGGGTGTGGACGCTGATTTGAGCTGTTGTGATTTGGGGCCCCTATGTGGCCCCTGAAAGAAACTAGCTTGGGAAAGACTGCAGAAGGTTGAGATTCAAGATTCTTGATGGGTGTGTCTGTAGTCTTCTCGGTAAGTTTGAAGCCATTTGGAGCTCAACTCAGAGATTTCTACATGAAAGCCTCTAAAAGGTAGAAGCAGGCTGTTTTAGCCTGTACACACTGAGTTGATGGCTTCCAGTGACCTGTTGGACTTGGAGTCAAATTTAACTCACTTTCTGTTGTTTTACACAGATCAGTCACAGGACAGAGGTTTCACCAGATCTCACCTTTACAGCAAACAATACCAATTTCATACAGCCATATTTCACTGAAAGTAATCTTTTGCTTCTTAAGCCTAAGCGAGTGTGTAAAGCTCCTTTTGTGGATTTTATGAGCTAACAACCACTAATAAGTTCTAAATGGAGTTTTAATACCAAAATACAACTGTATGATGGGTGTGGGACGCTGATTTGAGCTGTAGTGATTTGGGGCCCCTATGTGGCCCCTGAAAGAAACTAGCTTGGGAAAGGCGGCAGAAGGTTGAGATTCAAGATTCTTGATGGGTGTCTCTGTAAGTCTTCTCGGTAAGTTTGAAGCCATTTGGAGCTCAACTCAGAGATTCTACATGAAAGCCTCTAAAAGGTAGAAGCAGGCTGTTTTAGCCTGTACACACTGAGTTGATGGCTTCCAGTGACCTGTTGTACTTTGGAGTCAAATTTAACTCACTTCTGTTGTTTTACACAGATCAGTCACAGGACAGAGTGTTTCACCAGATCTCACCTTTACAAAAAACAATACCAATTTCATACAGCCAAATTTCACTGAACAGGACTCATGTAGAGATTTCTACATGAAAGCCTCTAAAAGGTAAAAGCAGGCTGTTTTAGCCTGTACACACTGAGTTGATGGCTTCCAGTGACCTGTTGGACTTTGGAGTCAAATTTAACTCACTTTCTGTCGACACAGATCAGTCACAGGACAGAGTGTTTCACCAGATCTCACCTTTACAACAAAAAATACCAATTGATACACCCATATTTCTCTTAACAGTACTCTTTGCTTCTCAAGCCTAAGCGAGTGTGTAAAGCTCCTTTTGTGGACTTTATGAGCTAACTGCCACCTAATAAGTTCTAAATGGAGTTTTAATACCAAAATACAACTGTATGATGGGTGTGGGACGCTGATTTGAGCTGTTGTGATTTGGGGCCCCTATTTGGCCCCTGAAAGAAACTAGCTTGGGAAAGGCGGCAGAAGGTTGAGATTCAAGATTCTGATGGTGTGTCTCTGTAAGTCTCCTCGGTAAGTTTGAAGCCATTTGGAGCTCAACTCAGAGATTTCTACATGAAAGCCTCTAAAAGGTAGAAGCAGGCTGTTTTAGCCTGTACACACTGAGTTGATGGCTTCCAGTGACTGTTGGACTTTGGAGTCAAATTTAACTCATTTTCTGTTGTTTTACACAGATCAGTCACAGGACAGAGTGTTCACCAGATCACCTTTACAGCAAACAATACCAATTTCATACAGCCATATTTCACTGAACAGGATCTCTTGCTTCTTAAGCCTAAGAGAGTGTGTAAAGCTCCTTTTGTGGTTTTTATGAGCTAACAACCACCTAATAAGTTCTAAATGGAGTTTAATACCAAAATACAACTGTATGATGGTGGGACGCTGATTTGAGCTGTTGTGATTTGGGGCCCCTATGTGGCCCCTGAAAGAAACTAGCTTGGGAAGGCGGCAGAAGGTTGAGATTCAAGATTCTTGATGGTGTTGTCTCTGTAAGTGTTCTCGGTAAGTTTGAAGCCATTTGGAGCTCAACTCAGAGATTTCTACATGAAAGCCTCTAAAAGGTAGAAGCAGGCTGTTTTAGCCTGTACACACTGAGTTGATGGCTTCCAGTGACCTGTTGTACTTTGGAGTCAAATTTAACTCACTTTCTGTTGTTTTACACAGATCAGTCACAGGAAAGAGTGTTTCACCAGACCTCATCTTTACAGCAAACAATACCAATTTCATACAGCCATATTTCACTGAACAGTAATCTTTTGCTTAAGCCTAAGCGAGTGTGTAAGCCTTTTGTGGATTTTATGAGCTAACAACCACCTAATAAGTTCTAAATGGAGTTTTAATACCAAAATACAACTGTATGATGGGTGTGGGACGCTGATTTGAGCTGTTGTGATTTGGGGCCCCTATGTGGCTCCTGAAAGAAACTAGCTTGGGAAAGGCGGCAGAAGGTTGAGATTCAAGATTCTTGATGGTGTTGTCTCTGTAAGTGTTCTCGGTAAGTTTGAAGCCATTTGGAGCTCAACTCAGAGATTCTACATGAAAGCCTCTAAAAGGTAGAAGCAGGCTGTTTTAGCCTGTACACACTGAGTTGATGGCTTCCAGTGACCTGTTGGACTTTGGAGTCAAATTTAACTCACTTTCTGTTGTTTTACACAGATCAGTCACAGGACAGAGTGTTTCACCAGATCTCACCTTTACAACAAACAATACCAATTTCATAAATCCATATTTCACTGAAAAGGACTCATGTAGAGATTTCTACATGAAAGCCTCTAAAAGGTAGAAGCAGGCTGTTTTAGCCTGTACACACTGAGTTGATGGCTTCCAGTGACCTGTTGGACTTTGGAGTCAAATTTAACTCACTTTCTGTTGTTTTACACAGATCAGTCACAGGGCAGAGTGTTTCACCAGATTTATTCTTTACAACAAAAAATACCAATTTGATACACCCATATTTCACTGAACAGGACTCATGTAGAGATTTCTACATGAAAGCCTCTAAAAGGTAGAAGCAGGCTGTTTTACCCTGTACACACTGAGTTGATGGCTTCCAGTGACCTGTTGGACTTTGGAGTCAAATTTAACTCACTTTCTGTTGTTTTACACAGATCAGTCACAGGACAGAGTGTTTCACCAGATCTCATCTTTACAGCAAACAATACCAATTTGATACACCCATAATTCACTGAACAGGACTCTCTTGCTTCTTAAGCGTAAGCGAGTGTGTAAAGCTCCTTTTGTGGATTTTATGAGCTAACAACCACCTAATAAGTTCTAAATGGAGTTTTAATACCAAAATACAACTGTATGATGGTGTGGGACGCTGAATTGAGCTGTTGTGGTTTGGGGCCCCTATGTGGCCCCTGAAAGAAACTAGCTTGGGAAAGGCGGCAGAAGGTTGAGATTCAAGATTCTTGATGGTGTTGTGTCTGTAAGTCTTCTCGGTAAGTTTGAAGCCATTTGGAGCTCAACTCAGAGATTTCTACATGAAAGCCTCTAAAAGGTAGAAGCAGGCTGTTTTAGCCTGTACACACTGAGTTGATGGCTTCCAGTGACCTGTTGGACTTTGGAGTCAAATTTAACTCACTTTCTGTTGTTTTACACAGATCAGTCACAGGACAGAGTGTTTCACCAGATCTCACCTTTACAAAAAACAATACCAATTTCATACAGCCATATTTCTCTGAACAGTACTCTTTTGCTTCTTAAGCCTAAGCGAGTGTGT
>NW_024040660.1:0-1905 GCF_014851395.1 Micropterus salmoides | reverse complement strand
GAGCGGTGAGTGGTTAAAACCTGCAACTCCTCCTGCTCAAGGTTAAAATGCCTTAAAAATGACTGGATAAAAGCATAGGCTGGTGGCAGGTTAAAAGACACTGGTACTTTGAGACTTGTGGGTAAGATCTTAAGTTTTCTGAGGTAGGACCCCATCCAGAACCGTGTCATTGCTGCGGTCTTGGGGTTTCTGGATGGGCTGTGGCGGTTGCCATGTGTAGTGCTGTGTATCTGCTTCCTAGGAACAAGTGCAGGTCTGGCACTCCTTTTCCTCCTTTCTCCTTTGGCTTCTTCATCACGCTTCGTCTCAGTCTTTCCCACTTGGAGCCCCACAAAAAATAAAAGATGGCTCGTTCCAGGTCTAAGATCACTCTCCTAGGCGGGATAAAAACAGAACTGATGAGTAAAAGCAAAGGTAAAATCACTGCTTTGATGATTAAAACCTTTCCTTCTAAAGTCAGTCCTCTAAGTGTCCAGTACCCTAGTCTCTGCCTGACTTTCCCGACTATGTCTGCCCAATTTGTTTTCCCCTCCCCCTCCCTATCAAACCTGATCCCAAGTATTTTTTGGTCAGTCTGGGTCACAGTCAGGGGGAGTCCTGTCGTCTCAGTGGCTGTCCACGGTCCATAAAAATGGGCTTGGGTCTTGCTTCTGTTCAGCTTTGACCCAGAGGCCTGTCCGAACCAGTCAGTCAAGTCCAGCGTCCTGTTGACAGATAAAAGGTCAGTGCATAAAATGTTGATGTCGTCCATATATAAAATACATTTTGTCTCGAGTCCCCCGCTCCCTGGGACTCCTACCCCATGGATTCGTTGGTCCCTTCTCAAGGTCTGTGCCAGTGGTTCTATACAGATAACGGACAACCCTGACGGACACCGCAGTTTATATCCACTGCTCTTGTCAGATGCCCGTTAACAATGAATTTGCTGTTGATCTCCCGGTACAGCAGTCCCACCCAGGCTATAAACCTTCTCGGGAACCCCATTTTTTGCAGTACCTGGAAAAGGTACTGGTGCGAGACCCGATCAAAGGCTTTCTCAAAATCTAAATTCAGGACTACTAGCCGTTTCTGTCTCTCGCGTAACAGATGGTATCTCGGATCAGTACGAGGCTGTCGGTGATCTTCCTCCCCGGGACGGCACAGGCTTGATCCGGGTGAATCAGATCTTCTAAAAACAAGGACATGCGTGAGGCTAAAAGTTTACTAAAAAGTTTACAGTCAAAATTTAAGAGTGTGATAGGTCTCCAATTTTTCAAGTCCGTCTTGTCTTTGTCTTTGTGAAGGAGAGTCACTATCCCTGCTCTAAAGCTGTCAGGAAGTCGGTCCATTTGTTCAAAATCCATAAAAACAGCAAGCAAGTCTGGTGCTAAAATGTCCCAAAATGTCAGATAAAATTCCAAGGGAAGCCCGTCTTCTCCCGGCGACTTCCCTGTCTTAAAAGATTTGATGCATTTGTTTAATTCCGGTATCGTAAAATCTTGGGTTAAAAGCACGTTGTCGTTTGTTGCTTGGTCAATGGATTTTAAAACTTCGTCATGGTGTCCCCGTTAACAGTTTTTTGCGTACAGTTCACGGTAAAAATGTTCGACAGTTTCTTTGATTTCCTCTGTTGTGTCAGCTGTGCACCCGTTTTCTTTTTTAAGTCTCAACATGGCCCCCCCTTTATTTACGATTTTCTTAAAAAAATATCTTGTGCACTTCTCTCCTTCCTCTATTTCCCTTTCCTTGCTTCTTAAAATCACACCTTTGCTATTAATTTCTGCTAAAACCGACATCTCTGTTTTAATTTGTTTTATCTCTTCATTAAAATCCTTCCATGTTGGATTAGTTTAAAATACCTCTGAAGCCGTTTCTGCAGTCCCAACATGCGTCTGTTGTCCTCTTTTTCTTTCTTTTCCCTGCCTG
>NW_024040659.1:0-15884 GCF_014851395.1 Micropterus salmoides | reverse complement strand
AACACTCTGTCCTGTGACTGATCTGTGTAAAACAACGAAAGTGAGTTAAATTTGACTCCAAAGTCCAACAGGTCACTGGAAGCCATCAACTCAGTGTACAGGCTAAAACAGCCTGCTTCTACCTTTTAGAGGCTTTCATGTAGAAATCTCTGAGTTGAGCTCCAAATGGCTTCAAACTTACCGAGAGACTTACAGAGACAACCCTTCAAGAATCTTGAATCTCAACCTTCTGCCGCCTTTCCCAGCTAGTTTCTTTCAGGGGCCACATAGGGGCCCCAAATCACAACAGCTCAAATCAGCGTCCCACCCCATCGTACAGTTGTATTTTGATATTAAAACTCCATTTAGAACTTATTAGGTGGCTGTTAGCTCATAAAGTCCACAAAAGGAGCTTTACACACTCGCTTAGCTTGAGAAGCAAGAGAGTCCTGTTCAGTGAAATATGGCTGTATCAAATTGGTATTGTTTTTTTTAAAGGTGAGATCTGGTGAAACACTCTGTCCTGTGGACTGATCTGTGAAAACAACAAAAGTGAGTTAAATTTGACTCCAAAGTCCAACAGGTCACTGGACCATCAACTCAGTGTGTACAGGCTAAAACAGCCTGCTTCTACCTTTTAGAGGCTTTCATGTAGAAATCTCTACATGAGTCCTGTTCAGTGAAATATGGGTGTATGAAATTGGTATTTTTTGTTGTAAAGGTGAGATCTGGTGAAACACTCTGTCCTGTGACTGATCTGTGTAAAACACAGAAAGTGAGTTAAATTTGACTCCAAAGTCCAACAGGTCACTGGAAGCCATCGACTCAGTGTGTACAGGCTAAAACAGCCCGCTTCTACCTTTTAGAGACTTTCTTGTAGAAATCTCTGATTGAGCTCCAAATGGCTTCAAACTTACCGAGAAGACTCACAGGGACAACACCTTCAAGAATCTTGAATCTCAACCTTCTGCCGCCTTTCCCAAGCTAGTTTCTTTCAGGGCCACATAGGGGCCCCAAATCACAACAGCTCAAATCGCGTCCACACCCATCATACAGTTGTATTTTGGTATTAAAACTCCATTTAGAACTTATTAGGTGGCTGTTAGCTCATAAAGTCCACAAAAGGAGCTTTACACACTCGCTTCGGCTTGAGAAGCAAGAGAGTCCTGTTCAGTGAAATATGGCTGTATGAAATTGGTATTTTTTTTTGTAAAGGTGAGATCTGGTGAAACCTCTGTCCTGTGACTGATCTGTGTAAAACAACAGAAAGTGAGTTAAATTTGACTCCAAAGTCCCAGGTCACTGGAAGCCATCAACTCAGTGTGTACAGGCTAAAACCTGCTTCTACCTTTTAGAGGCTTTCATGTAGAAATCTCTACATGTGTCCTGTTCAGTGAAATATGGGTGTATCAATTGATATTTTTTGTTGTAAAGAAGAGATCTCGTGAAACACTCTGTCCTGTGACTGATCTGTGTAAAACCACAGAAAGTGAGTTAAATTTGACTCCAAAGTCCAACAGGTCACTGGAAGCCATCAACTCAGTGTGTACAGCTAAAACAGCCTGCTTGTACCTTTTAGAGGCTTTCATGTAGAAATCTCTACATGTGTCCTGTTCAGTGAAATATGGGTGTATCAAATTGATATTTTTTGTTGTAAAGAAGAGATCTCGTGAACACTCTGTCCTGTGACTGATCTGTGTAAAACCACAGAAAGTGAGTTAAATTTGACTCCAAAGTCCAACGTCACTGGAAGCCATCAACTCAGTGTACAGGCTAAAACAGCCTGCTTCTACCTTTTAGAGGCTTTCATGTAGAAATCTCTGAGTTGAGCTCCAATGGCTTCAAACTTACCGAGAAGACTTACAGAGACAACACCTTCAAGAATCTTGAATCTCACCTTCTGCCGCCTTTCCCAAGCTAGTTTCTTTCAGGGCCACATAGGGGCCCCAAATCACAACGCTCAAATCAGCGTCCCACACCCATCGTACAGTTGTATTTTGATATTAAAACTCCATTTAGAACTTATTAGGTGACTGTTAGCTCATAAAGTCCACAAAAGAGCTTTACACACTCGCTTAGGCTTGAGAAGCAAGAGAGTCCTGTTCAGTGAAATATGGCTGTATCAAATTGGTATTGTTTTTTTTTAAAGGTGAGATCTGGTGAAACACTCTGTCCTGTGGACTGATCTGTGTAAACAACGAAAGTGAGTTAAATTTGACTCCAAAGTCCAACAGGTCACTGGAAGCCATCAACTCAGTGTGTACAGGCTAAAACCCTGCTTCTACCTTTTAGAGGCTTTCATGTAGAAACTCTACATGAGTCCTGTTCAGTGAAATATGGGTGTATGAAATTGGTATTTTTTGTTGTAAAGGTGAGATCTGTGAACACTCTGTCCTGTGACTGATCTGTGTAAAACAACAGAAAGTGAGTTAAATTTGACTCCAAAGTCCAACAGGTCACTGGAAGCCATCAACTCAGTGTGTACAGGCTAAAACAGCCTGCTTCTACCTTTTAGATGCTTTCATGTAGAAATCTCTACATGATCCTGTTCAGTGAAATATGGGTATCAAATTGGTATTTTTTGTTGTAAGGTGAGATCTGGTGAACACTCTGTCCTGTGACTGATCTGTGTAAAACAACAGAAAGTGAGTTAAATTTGACTCCAAAGTCCAACAGGTCACTGGAAGCCATCAACTCAGTGTGTACAGGCTAAAACAGCCTGCTTCTACCTTTTAGAGGCTTTCATGTAGAAATCTCTACAGTCCTGTTCAGTGAAATATGGCTGTATGAAATTGGTATTGTTTTTGTAAAGGTGAGATCTGGTGAAACACTCTGTCCTGTGACTGATCTGTGTAAACAACAGAAAGTGAGTTAAATTTGACTCCAAAGTCCAACAGGTCACTGGAAGCCATCGACTCAGTGTGTACAGCTAAAACAGCCTGCTTCTACCTTTTAGAGACTTTCTTGTAGAAATCTCTGAGTTGAGCTCCAAATGGCTTCAAACTTACCGAGAAGACTCACAGGGACAACACCTTCAAGAATCTTGAATCTCAACCTTCTGCCGCCTTTCCCAAGCTAGTTTCTTTCAGGGGCCACATAGGGGCCCCAAATCACAACAGCTTAAATCAGCGTCCCACACCCATCATACAATTGTATTTTGATATTAAAACTCCATTTAGAACTTATTAGGTGGCTGTTAGCTCATAAAGTCCACAAAAGGAGCTTTACACACTCGCTTAGGCTTGAGAAGCAAGAGAGTCCTGTTCAGTGAAATATGGCTGTATCAAATTGGTATTTTTTGTTGTAAGGTGAGATCTGGTGAAACACTCTGTCCTGTGACTGATCTGTGTAAAACAACAGAAAGTGAGTTAAATTTGACTCCAAAGTCCAACAGGTCACTGGAAGCCATCAACTCAGTGTGTACAGGCTAAAACAGCCTGCTTCTACCTTTTAGAGGCTTTCATGTAGATATCTCTACAGGAGTCCTGTTCAGTGAAATATGGCTGTATGAAATTGGTATTGTTTGTTGTAAAGGTGAGATCTGGTGAAACACTCTGTCCTGTGACTGATCTGTGTAAAACAACAGAAAGTGAGTTAAATTTGACTCCAAAGTCCAACAGGTCACTGGAAGCCATCAACTCAGTGTGTACAGGCTAAAACAGCCTGCTTCTACCTTTTAGAGGCTTTCATGTAGAAATCTCTGAGTTGAGCTCCAAATGGCTTCAAACTTACCGAGAAGACTTACAGAAATAACACCATCAAGAATCTTGAATCTCAACCTTCTGCCGCCTTTCCCAAGCTAGTTTCGTTCAGGGGCCACATAGGGGCCCCAAATCACAACAGCTCAAATCAGCGTCCCACACCCATCATACAGTTGTATTTTGATATTAAAACTCCATTTAGAACTTATTAGGTGGCTGTTAGCTCATAAAGTCCACAAAAGGAGCTTTACACACTCGCTTAGGCTTGAGAAGCAAGAGAGTCCTGTTCAGTGAAATATGGCTGTATGAAATTGGTATTTTTTGTTGTAAAGGTGAGATCTGGTGAAACACTCTGTCCTGTGACTGATCTGTGTAAAACAACAGAAAGTGAGTTAAATTTGACTCCAAAGTCCAACAGGTCACTGGAAGCCATCAACTCAGTGTGTACAGGCTAAAACAGCCTGCTTCTACCTTTTAGAGGCTTTCATGTAGAAATCTCTGAGTTGAGCTCCAAATGGCTTCAAACTTACCGAGAAGACTTACAGAGACAACACCTTCAAGAATCTTGAATCTCAACCTTCTGCCGCCTTTCCCAAGCTAGTTTCTTTCAGGGGCCACATAGGGGCCCCAAATCACAACAGCTCAAATCAGCGTCCCACACCCATCGTACAGTTGTATTTTGATATTAAAACTCCATTTAGAACTTATTAGGTGGCTGTTAGCTCATAAAGTCCACAAAAGGAGCTTTACACACTCGCTTAGGCTTGAGAAGCAAGAGAGTCCTGTTCAGTGAAATATGGCTGTATGAAATTGGTATTGTTTTTTTAAAGGTGAGATCTGGTGAAACACTCTGTCCTGTGGACTGATCTGTGTAAAACAACAGAAAGTGAGTTAAATTTGACTCCAAAGTCCAACAGGTCACTGGAAGCCATCAACTCAGTGTGTACAGGCTAAAACAGCCTGCTTCTACCTTTTAGAGGCTTTCATGTAGAAATCTCTACATGAGTCCTGTTCAGTGAAATATGGCTGTATGAAATTGGTATTGTTTGTTGTAAAGGTGAGATCTGGTGAAACACTCTGTCCTGTGACTGATCTGTGTAAACAACAGAAAGTGAGTTAAATTTGACTCCAAAGTCCAACAGGTCACTGGAAGCCATCGACTCAGTGTGTACAGGCTAAAACAGCCTGCTTCTACCTTTTAGAGACTTTCTTGTAGAAATCTCTGAGTTGAGCTCCAAATGGCTTCAAACTTACCGAGAAGACTCACAGAGACAACACCTTCAAGAATCTTGAATCTCAACCTTCTGCCGCCTTTCCCAAGCTAGTTTCTTTCAGGGGCCACATAGGGGCCCCAAATCACAACAGCTCAAATCGGCGTCCCACACCCATCATACAGTTGTATTTTGGTATTAAAACTCCATTTAGAACTTATTAGGTGGCTGTTAGCTCATAAAGTCCACAAAAGGAGCTTTACACACTCGCTTAGGCTTGAGAAGCAAGAGAGTCCTGTTCAGTGAAATATGGCTGTATCAAATTGGTATTTTTTGTTGTAAAGGTGAGATCTGGTGAAACACTCTGTCCTGTGACTGATCTGTGTAAAACACAGAAAGTGAGTTAAATTTGACTCCAAAGTCCAACAGGTCACTGGAAGCCATCAACTCAGTGTGTACAGGCTAAAACAGCCTGCTTCTACCTTTTAGAGACTTTCTTGTAGAAATCTCTGAGTTGAGCTCCAAATGGCTTCAAACTTACCGAGAAGACTCACAGAGACAACACCTTCAAGAATCTTGAATCTCAACCTTCTGCCGCCTTTCCCAAGCTAGTTTCTTTCAGGGGCCACATAGGGGCCCCAAATCACAACAGCTCAAATCGGCGTCCCACACCCATCATACAGTTGTATTTTGGTATTAAAACTCCATTTAGAACTTATTAGGTGGCTGTTAGCTCATAAAGTCCACAAAAGGAGCTTTACACACTCGCTTCGGCTTGAGAAGCAAGAGAGTCCTGTTCAGTGAAATATGGCTGTATGAAATTGGTATTTTTTGTTGTAAAGGTGAGATCTGGTGAAACACTCTGTCCTGTGACTGATCTGTGTAAAACAACAGAAAGTGAGTTAAATTTGACTCCAAAGTCCAACAGGTCACTGGAAGCCATCAACTCAGTGTGTACAGGCTAAAACAGCCTGCTTCTACCTTTTAGAGGCTTTCATGTAGAAATCTCTACATGAGTCCTGTTCAGTGAATATGGGTGTATGAATTTGGTATTTTTTGTTGTAAAGGTGAGATCTGGTGAAACACTCTGTCCTGTGACTGATCTGTGTAAAACAACAGAAAGTGAGTTAAATTTGACTCCAAAGTCCAACAGGTCACTGGAAGCCATCAACTCAGTGTGTACAGGCTAAAACAGCCTGCTTCTACCTTTTAGAGGCTTTCATGTAGAAATCTCTACATGAGTCCTGTTCAGTGAAATATGGGTGTATGAATTTGGTATTTTTTGTTGTAAAGGTGAGATCTGGTGAAACACTCTGTCCTGTGACTGATCTGTGTAAAACAACAGAAAATGAGTTAAATTTGACTCCAAAGTCCAACAGGTCACTGGAAGCCATCAACTCAGTGTGTACAGGCTAAACAGCCTGCTTCTACGTTTTAGAGGCTTTCATGTAGAAATCTCTACATGTGTCCTGTTCAGTGAAATATGGGTGTATCAAATTGATATTTTTTGTTGTAACGAAGAGATCTCGTGAAACACTCTGTCCTGTGACTGATCTGTGTAAAACAACAGAAAGTGAGTTAAATTTGACTCCAAAGTCCAACAGGTCACTGGAAGCCATCAACTCAGTGTGTACAGGCTAAAACAGCCTGCTTCTACCTTTTAGAGGCTTTCATGTAGAAATCTCTGAGTTGAGCTCCAAATGGCTTCAAACTTACCGAGAAGACTTACAGAAATAACACCATCAAGAATCTTGAATCTCAACCTTCTGCCGCCTTTCCCAAGCTAGTTTCATTCAGGGGCCACATAGGGGCTCCAAATCACAACAGCTCAAATCAGCGTCCCACACCCATCATACAATTGTATTTTGATATTAAAACTCCATTTAGAACTTATTAGGTGGCTGTTAGCTCATAAGTCCACAAAAGGAGCTTTACACACTCGCTTAGGCTTGAGAAGCAAGAGAGTCCTGTTCAGTGAAATATGGCTGTATCAAATTGGTATTTTTTGTTGAAAAGGTGAGATCTGGTGAAACACTCTGTCCTGTGACTGATCTGTGTAAAACAACAGAAAGTGAGTTAAATTTGACTCCAAAGTCCAACAGGTCACTGGAAGCCATCAACTCAGTGTGTACAGGCTAAAACAGCCTGCTTCTACCTTTTAGAGGCTTTCATGTAGAAATCTCTGAGTTGAGCTCAAATGGCTTCAAACTTACCGAGAAGACTTACAGAGACAACACCATCAAGAATCTTGAATCTCAACCTTCTGCCGCCTTTCCCAAGCTAGTTTCTTTCAGGGGCCACATAGGGGCCCCAAATCACAACAGCTCAAATCAGCGTCCCACACCCATCGTACAGTTGTATTTTGATATTAAACTCCATTTAGAACTTATTAGGTGGCTGTTAGCTCATAAAGTCCACAAAAGGAGCTTTACACACTCGCTTAGGCTTGAGAAGCAAGAGAGTCCTGTTCAGTGAAATATGGGTGTATCAAATTGGTATTTTTTGTTGTAAAGGTGAGATCTGGTGAAACACTCTGTCCTGTGACTGATCTGTGTAAAACAACAGAAAGTGAGTTAAATTTGACTCCAAAGTCCAACAGGTCACTGGAAGCCATCAACTCAGTGTGTACAGGCTAAAACAGCCTGCTTCTACCTTTTAGAGGCTTTCATGTAGAAATCTCTACAGGAGTCCTGTTCAGTGAAATATGGCTGTATGAAATTGGTATTGTTTGTTGTAAAGGTGAGATCTGGTGAAACACTCTGTCCTGTGACTGATCTGTGTAAACAACAGAAAGTGAGTTAAATTTGACTCCAAAGTCCAACAGGTCACTGGAAGCCATCGACTCAGTGTGTACAGGCTAAAACAGCCTGCTTCTTCTACCTTTTAGAGACTTTCTTGTAGAAATCTCTGAGTTGAGCTCCAAATGGCTTCAAACTTACCGAGAAGACTCACAGAGACAACACCTTCAAGAATCTTGAATCTCAACCTTCTGCCGCCTTTCCCAAGCTAGTTTCTTTCAGGGGCCACATAGGGGCCCCAAATCACAACAGCTCAAATCGGCGTCCCACACCCATCATACAGTTGTATTTTGGTATTAAAACTCCATTTAGAACTTATTAGGTGGCTGTTAGCTCATAAAGTCCACAAAAGGAGCTTTACACACTCGCTTCGGCTTGAGAAGCAAGAGAGTCCTGTTCAGTGAAATATGGCTGTATGAAATTGGTATTTTTTGTTGTAAAGGTGAGATCTGGTGAAACACTCTGTCCTGTGACTGATCTGTGTAAAACAACAGAAAGTGAGTTAAATTTGACTCCAAAGTCCAACAGGTCACTGGAAGCCATCAACTCAGTGTGTACAGGCTAAAACAGCCTGCTTCTACCTTTTAGAGGCTTTCATGTAGAAATCTCTACATGTGTCCTGTTCAGTGAAATATGGGTGTATCAAATTGATATTTTTGTTGTAAAGAAGAGATCTCGTGAAACACTCTGTCCTGTGACTGATCTGTGTAAAACCACAGAAAGTGAGATAAATTTGACTCCAAAGTCCAACAGTCACTGGAAGCCATCAACTCAGTGTGTACAGGCTAAAACAGCCTGCTTCTACCTTTTAGAGGCTTTCATGTAGAAATCTCTGAGTTGAGCTCCAAATGGCTTCAAACTTACCGAGAAGACTTACAGAAATAACACCATCAAGAATCTTGAATCTCAACCTTCTGCCGCCTTTCCCAAGCTAGTTTCGTTCAGGGGCCACATAGGGGCCCCAAATCACAACAGCTCAAATCAGCGTCCCACACCCATCATACAGTTGTATTTTGATATTAAACTCCATTTAGAACTTATTAGGTGGCTGTTAGCTCATAAAGTCCACAAAAGGAGCTTTACACACTCGCTTAGGCTTGAGAAGCAAGAGAGTCCTGTTCAGTGAAATATGGCTGTATGAAATTGGTATTTTTTGTTGTAAAGGTGAGATCTGGTGAAACACTCGTCCTGTGACTGATCTGTGTAAAACAACAGAAAGTGAGTAAATTTGACTCCAAAGTCCAACAGGTCACTGGAAGCCATCAACTCAGTGTGTACAGGCTAAAACAGCCTGCTTCTACCTTTTAGAGGCTTTCATGTAGAAATCTCTGAGTTGAGCTCCAAATGGCTTCAAACTTACCGAGAAGACTTACAGAAATAACACCATCAAGAATCTTGAATCTCAACCTTCTGCCGCCTTTCCCAAGCTAGTTTCGTTCAGGGGCCACATAGGGGCCCCAAATCACAACAGCTCAAATCAGCGTCCCACACCCATCATACAGTTGTATTTTGATATTAAAACTCCATTTAGAACTTATTAGGTGGCTGTTAGCTCATAAAGTCCACAAAAGGAGCTTTACACACTCGCTTAGGCTTGAGAAGCAAGAGAGTCCTGTTCAGTGAAATATGGCTGTATCAAATTGGTATTTTTTGTTGTAAAGGTGAGATCTGGTGAAACACTCTGTCCTGTGACTGATCTGTGTAAAACAACAGAAAGTGAGTTAAATTTGACTCCAAAGTCCAACAGGTCACTGGAAGCCATCAACTCAGTGTGTACAGGCTAAAACAGCCTGCTTCTACCTTTTAGAGGCTTTCATGTAGAAATCTCTGAGTTGAGCTCCAAATGGCTTCAAACTTACCGAGAAGACTTACAGAGACAACACCTTCAAGAATCTTGAATCTCAACCTTCTGCCGCCTTTCCCAAGCTAGTTTCTTTCAGGGGCCACATAGGGGCCCCAAATCACAACAGCTCAAATCAGCGTCCCACACCCATCGTACAGTTGTATTTTGATATTAAAACTCCATTTAGAACTTATTAGGTGGCTGTTAGCTCATAAAGTCCACAAAAGGAGCTTTACACACTCGCTTAGGCTTGAGAAGCAAGAGAGTCCTGTTCAGTGAAATATGGCTGTATCAAATTGGTATTGTTTTTTTAAAGGTGAGATCTGGTGAAACACTCTGTCCTGTGGACTGATCTGTGTAAAACAACAGAAAGTGAGTTAAATTTGACTCCAAAGTCCAACAGGTCACTGGAAGCCATCAACTCAGTGTGTACAGGCTAAAACAGCCTGCTTCTACCTTTTAGAGGCTTTCATGTAGAAATCTCTACATGAGTCCTGTTCAGTGAAATATGGGTGTATGAAATTGGTATTTTTTGTTGTAAAGGTGAGATCTGGTGAAACACTCTGTCCTGTGACTGATCTGTGTAAAACAACAGAAAGTGAGTTAAATTTGACTCCAAAGTCCAACAGGTCACTGGAAGCCATCGACTCAGTGTGTACAGGCTAAAACAGCCTGCTTCTACCTTTTAGAGACTTTCTTGTAGAAATCTCTGAGTTGAGCTCCAAATGGCTTCAAACTTACCGAGAAGACTCACAGAGACAACACCTTCAAGAATCTTGAATCTCAACCTTCTGCCGCCTTTCCCAAGCTAGTTTCTTTCAGGGGCCACATAGGGGCCCCAAATCACAACAGCTCAAATCGGCGTCCCACACCCATCATACAGTTGTATTTTGGTATTAAAACTCCATTTAGAACTTATTAGGTGGCTGTTAGCTCATAAGTCCACAAAAGGAGCTTTACACACTCGCTTCGGCTTGAGAAGCAAGAGAGTCCTGTTCAGTGAATATGGCTGTATGAAATTGGTTTTGTTTGTTGTAAAGGTGAGATCTGGTGAAACACTCTGTCCTGTGACTGATCTGTGTAAAACAACAGAAAGTGAGTTAAATTTGACTCCAAAGTCCAACAGGTCACTGGAAGCCATCAACTCAGTGTGTACAGGCTAAAACAGCCTGCTTCTACCTTTTAGAGGCTTTCATGTAGAAATCTCTACATGTGTCCTGTTCAGTGAAATATGGGTGTATCAAATTGATATTTTTGTTGTAAAGAAGAGATCTCGTGAAACACTCTGTCCTGTGACTGATCTGTGTAAAACCACAGAAAGTTAGTTAAATTTGACTCCAAAGTCCAACAGGTCACTGGAAGCCATCAACTCAGTGTGTACAGGCTAAAACAGCCTGCTTCTACCTTTTAGAGGCTTTCTGTAGAAATCTCTACATGTGTCCTGTTCAGTGAAATATGGGGTATCAAATTGATATTTTTTGTTGTAAAGAAGAGATCTCGTGAAACACTCTGTCCTGTGACTGATCTGTGTAAAACCACAGAAAGTGAGTTAAATTGACTCCAAGTCCAAAGGTCACTGGAAGCCATCAACTCAGTGTGTACAGGCTAAAACAGCCTGCTTCTACCTTTTAGAGGCTTTCATGTAGAAATCTCTGAGTTGAGCTCCAAATGGCTTCAAACTTACCGAGAAGACTTACAGAAATAACACCATCAAGAATCTTGAATCTCAACCTTCTGCCGCCTTTCCCAAGCTAGTTTCGTTCAGGGGCCACATAGGGGCCCCAAATCACAAACAGCTCAAATCAGCGTCCCACACCCATCATACAATTGTATTTTGATATTAAAACTCCATTTAGAACTATTAGGTGGCTGTTAGCTCATAAAGTCCACAAAAGGAGCTTTACACACTCGCTTAGGCTTGAGAAGCAAGAGAGTCCTGTCAGTGAAATATGGCTGTATCAAATTGGTATTTTTTGTTGTAAAGGTGAGATCTGGTGAAACACTCTGTCCTGTGACTGATCTGTGTAAAACAACAGAAAGTGAGTGAAATTTGACTCCAAAGTCCAACAGGTCACTGGAAGCCATCAACTCAGTGTGTACAGGCTAAAACAGCCTGCTTCTACCTTTTAGAGGCTTTCATGTAGAAATCTCTGAGTTGAGCTCCAAATGGCTTCAAACTTACCGAGAAGACTTACAGAAATAACACCATCAAGAATCTGAATCTCAACCTTCTGCCGCCTTTCCCAAGCTAGTTTCGTTCAGGGGCCACATAGGGGCCCCAAATCACAACAGCTCAAATCAGCGTCCCACACCCATCATACAATTGTATTTGATATTAAAACTCCATTTAGAACTTATTAGGTGGCTGTTAGCTCATAAAGTCCACAAAAGGAGCTTTACACACTCGCTTAGGCTTGAGAAGCAAGAGAGTCCTGTTCAGTGAAATATGGCTGTATCAAATTGGTATTTTTGTTGTAAAGGTGAGATCTGGTGAAACACTCTGTCCTGTGACTGATCTGTGTAAAACAACAGAAAATGAGTTAAATTTGACTCAAAGTCCAACAGGTCACTGGAAGCCATCAACTCAGTGTGTACAGGCTAAAACGCCTGCTTCTACCTTTTAGATGCTTTCATGTAGAAATCTCTACAGGAGTCCTGTTCAGTGAAATATGGCTGTATGAAATTGGTATTGTTTGTTGTAAAGGTGAGATCTGGTGAAACACTCTGTCCTGTGACTGATCTGTGTAAAACAACAGAAAGTGAGTTAAATTTGACTCCAAAGTCCAACAGGTCACTGGAAGCCATCAACTCAGTGTGTACAGGCTAAAACAGCCTGCTTCTACCTTTTAGAGACTTTCTTGTAGAAATCTCTGAGTGAGCTCCAAATGGCTTCAAACTTACCGAGAAGACTCACAGAGACAACACCTTCAAGAATCTTGAATCTCAACCTTCTGCCGCCTTTCCCAAGCTAGTTTCTTTCAGGGGCCACATAGGGGCCCCAAATCACAACAGCTCAAATCGGCGTCCCACACCCATCATACAGTTGTATTTTGGTATTAAAACTCCATTTAGAACTTATTAGGTGGCTGTTAGCTCATAAAGTCCACAAAAGGAGCTTTACACACTCGCTTCGGCTTGAGAAGCAAGAGAGTCCTGTTCAGTGAAATATGGCTGTATGAAATTGGTATTTTTTGTGTAAAGGTGAGATCTGGTGAAACACTCTGTCCTGTGACTGATCTGTGTAAAACAACAGAAAGTGAGTTAAATTTGACTCCAAAGTCAACAGGTCACTGGAAGCCATCAACTCAGTGTACAGGCTAAAACAGCCTGCTTCTACCTTTTAGAGGCTTTCATGTAGAAATCTCTACATGAGTCCTGTTCAGTGAAATATGGGTGTATGAAATTGGTATTTTTTGTTGTAAAGGTGAGATCTGGTGAAACACTCTGTCCTGTGACTGATCTGTGTAAAACAACGAAAGTGAGTTAAATTTGACTCCAAAGTCCAACAGGTCACTGGAAGCCATCAACTCAGTGTGTACAGGCTAAAACAGCCTGCTTCTACCTTTTAGAGGCTTTCATGTAGAAATCTCTACATGAGTCCTGTTCAGTGAAATATGGGTGTATGAATTTGGTATTTTTGTTGTAAAGGTGAGATCTGGCGAAACACTCTGTCCTGTGACTGATCTGTGTAAAACAACAGAAAATGAGTTAAATTTGACTCCAAGTCCAACAGGTCACTGGAAGCCATCAACTCAGTGTGTACAGGCTAAAACAGCCTGCTTCTACCTTTTAGAGGCTTTCATGTAGAAATCTCTACTTGTGTCCTGTTCAGTGAAATATGGGTGTATCAAATTGATATTTTTTGTTGTAAAGAAGAGATCTCGTGAAACACTCTGTCCTGTGACTGATCTGTGTAAAACCACAGAAAGTGAGTTAAATTTGACTCCAAAGTCCAACAGGTCACTGGAAGCCATCAACTCAGTGTGTACAGGCTAAAACAGCCTGCTTCTACTTTTAGAGGCTTGCATGTAGAAATCTCTGAGTTGAGCTCCAAATGGCTTCAAACTTACCGAGAAGACTTACAGAATAAACACCATCAAGAATCTTGGAATCTCAACCTTCTGCCGCCTTTCCCAAGCTAGTTTCATCAGGGGCACATAGGGGCCCCAAATCACAACAGCTCAAATCAGCGTCCCACACCCATCATACAATTGTATTTTGATATTAAAACTCCATTTAGAACTTATTAGGTGGTTGTTAGCTCATAAAATCCACAAAAGGAGCTTTACACACTCGTTTAGGCTTGAGAAGCAAGAGAGTCCTGTTCAGTGAAATATGGGTGTATCAAATTGGTATTTTTTGTTGTAAAGGTGAGATCTGTGAAACACGCTGTCCTGTGACTGATCTGTGTAAAACAACAGAAAGTGAGTTAAATTTGACTCCAAAGTACAATAGGTCACTGGAAGCCATCAACTCAGTGTGTACAGGCTAAAACAGCCTGCTTCTACCTTTTAGAGGCTTTCATGTAGAAATCTCTGAGTTGAGCTCCAAATGGCTTCAAACTTACGAGAAGACTTACAGAGACAACACCTTCAAGAATCTTGAATCTCAACCTTCTGCCGCCTTTCCCAAGCTAGTTTCTTTCAGGGGCCACATAGGGGCCCCAAATCACAACAGCTCAAATCAGCGTCACACCCATCGTACAGTTGTATTTTGATATTAAAAACTCCATTTAGAACTATTAGGTGGCTGTTAGCTCATAAAGTCCACAAAAGGAGCTTTACACCACTCGTAGGCTGAGAAGCAAGAGAGTCTGTTCAGTGAAATATGGCTGTATCAAATTGGTATTTTTTTTTAAAGGTGAGATTGGTGAAACACTCTGTCCTGTGGACTGATATGTGTAAAACACAGAAAGTGAGTTAAATTGACTCCAAAGTCCAACAGGTCACTGGAAGCATCAACTCAGTGTGTACAGGCTAAAACAGCCTGCTTCTACCTTTTAGAGGCTTTCATGTAGAAATCTCTACATGAGTCCGTTTCAGTGAAATATGGGTGTATGAAATGGTATTTTTTGTTGTAAAGGTGAGATCTGGTGAAACACTCTGTCCTGTGAATGATCTGTGTAAAACAACAGAAAGTGAGTTAAATTTGACTCCAAAGTCCAACAGGTCACTGGAAGCCAATCAGTGGTACAGGCTAAAACAGCCTGCTTCTACCTTTTAGATGCTTCATGTAGAAATCTCTACATGAGTCCTGTTCAGTGAAATATGGGTGTATCAAATTGGTATTTTGTTGTAAAGGTGAGATCTGGTGAAACACTCTGTCCTGTGACTGATCTGTGTAAAACAACAGAAAGTGAGTTAAATTGACTCCAAAGTCCAACAGGTCACTGGAAGCCATCAACTCAGTGTGTACAGGCTAAAACAGCTGCTTCTACCTTTTAGAGGCTTCATGTAGAAATCTCTACAGGAGTCCTGTTCAGTGAAATATGGCTGTATGAAATTGGTATTGTTTGTTGTAAAGTGAGATCTGGTGAAACACTCTGTCCTGTGACTGATCTGTGTAAAAACAACAGAAAGTGAGTTAAATTTGACTCCAAAGTCCAAACAGGTCACTGGAAGCCATCGATCAGTGTGTACAGGCTAAAACAGCCTGCTTCTACCTTTTAGAGACTTTCTTGTAGAAATCTCTGAGTTGAGCTCCAAATGGATTCAAACTTACCGAGAAGACTCACAGGGACAACACCTTCAAGAATCTTGAATCTCAACTTCTGCCGCCTTTCCCAAGCTAGTTTCTTTCAGGGGCCACATAGGGGCCCAAAACACAACAGCTCAAATCGGCGTCCCCACCCATCATACAGTTGTTTTGGTATTAAAACTCCATTTAGAACTTATTAGGTGGCTGTTAGCTCATAAAGTCCACAAAGGAGCTTTACACACTCGCTTCGGCTTGAGAAGCAAGAGAGTCCTGTTCAGTGAAATATGGCTGTATGAAATTGGTATTGTTGTGTAAAGGTGAGATCTGGTGAAAACACTCTGTCCTGTGACTGATTGTGTAAAACAACAGAAAGTGAGTTAAATTTGACTCCAAAGTCAACAGGTCACTGGAAGCCATCAACTCAGTGTGTACAGGCTAAAACAGCCTGCTTCTACCTTTTAGAGGCTTTCATGTAGAAATCTCTACATGTCCTGTTCAGTGAAATATGGGTGTATCAAATGATTTTTTGTTGTAAGAAGAGATCTCGTGAAACACTCGTCCTGTGACTGATCTGTGTAAAACCACAGAAAGTGAGTTAAATTTGACTCCAAAGTCCAAACAGGTCACTGGAAGCCATCAACTCAGTGTGTACAGG
>NW_024040658.1:0-27938 GCF_014851395.1 Micropterus salmoides | reverse complement strand
AGCGTCGAGTGCCACCATGCTTGCACAGTGTGCGGGTTAAACTCTTACATGCGTATTGACATTAATGATTGTGTGACATTTTAGCAGGGAGGTTATTCATTCCACAGCGGTGGTGTTGGTGTGCAGGGGGACCATGGTCTCTCTGTTGTGTGCACGACACAGACTTTTGCGTTCAGTCAATATTACGTTATCAACTAACATTTAAAGAACCTTGATCAGAGGATGAAGAGGGGCTATCCGTCTAGGCACGAGAAGAGAAAAAAACTCAATGACAATGAAGTCAGGTAAAACTGTTCTCTCAACGTCTGATGTCAGCAGATAACAGTATATATAATATAATATATTTATTTATTTTATATAATAGGCTGCGGACGAAAAGTGCCATTAATAGCACATCGATTTTACGAAAAGTTGAGGTTTCAATAAAAGGCATCTGATACAGCTAAATGGGCAGCTAGCCAAACCTTCCTTATCGGATCACTATTATCATCTTCTGTCTTAATGTTTCAGCTGCAGACGATCACCTCTGTTGCCGTTTTGTAACGAGCTGCACAAGCAGCCACAGAGGGAAGACAAAATGAAGGAAAATCTCATTTTCAGCCACTAAACCACCCGATGACAGAATCAGACAGCAGCTGAGTTCCAGGTCAACATTTGCTGCAGCTGAAATTCCCCACGCTCGACTATTAATCACCTGATATGTTGTTAACCCTCCATGTACAAAAACCTCACGCCACAAGTTTATTTCCATCTGCAGCTGGCGTCATCAACAAGGCCCAGGACCCCCACTGACTCTCAGACTCTGCTCCCTGCAGTACTCAAACTGGTACTTTGTGCACAATACAAAGAACCAACAGAACCGTGTTGTTGTTGTTTGTCCCGTTTTAGACCAAAACATCATGAAAGAGATTCAAGCACTCACTCCCAAAACAAGCAGCGGTGAAGTCACAGCGAAGGTTAACAAGAAGCCTCACAGATCAATCAGACGGATCATTGTTTGTTCTGCGCGCTCCGCCATTACACGTGCGCTGCACCGCGCATGCGCCGCGCGGGAAAATGGCGACAGTTACACAACAAAGAAAAGAGAAATGTTTTCTTTCAGCTTCTCTTCAAGATGAAAACAGGAACCACGGAGACACTTTGGAAATCAAACCACGTCAACACAAACCCTGGAGCGGGTTTTCAGGCTCTGATCTCTAACAACAGAATGAACGGATGATACACGGACCCTCGAGACTCTTCCTCGTGTCTTTAGTCTCGTGATGAAGTCATGAACACTGACCTGAACATCGGCGCTATCAGAGCACGAGGCTGCTGTTTGGCTCCTGCGGTCCGGGTTCTGGTTCTCCATCGTCCTGCAGGTCTCCGCTGTGACTGGTGGACCGTGTTGTCCTGGACTGAGTCTGGATTCTGGTCTCGGAGCTCTTCAGGCTGAGATACAGGAGCGCTGCGGGATCCCGCGGAGTGTTCTCGCGATGTCACGGCGTCTCGCCCCGCCCCTTAGTTACTGTCGCTAAGGCCGTTTAGAAACATGGCTCCTTGATTTCAGGCAGAAGATGAAGTTTAGTTAGTTGGTTTCCTGAAACCAGCTGATCATATTTGATGTGTATGAGGGAGTGTGCTTCCACAGAGCAGAGTTTTAATGAAGCGCTTGTTATTATCACATCAGAGGCTCATGAAAATATCCTGCTGAAGCTTTTTGTACAACAAAGACAGAAATAACTTCATGTGTTACATTTAATATTGAATTTACAGGAAGGCAGAATCATTAAGAATTAGTCGTAGACAGCGTTTCACAAAGTTTCTAAAGTGTCCTCTAACTCAACAAGTCACTAAACTGCAGGATTGTTGAAGGGAGTCTGGGACTTTCTCCCCGGGCCACAAAGGAGTAGCTATATTACGGTTACTTTAAATGGTGAAATCAGATGAAACAGACAGTTTGTTCACAAACATCTGCTGCTTCTCTCGGCAGCTAAGAGAGTCCAAACACATCATTAACATCACAGTGAAGCTGTTTGTTCACTTAACGGGCCATCGTGTGTTTGTCCAGGTCGGCTCTCTATTCAAATGGGGATCAGCTGCTTGAAAAGGCGACTGATGCGCATTTTCACCTCTCTTCAGGTGATCAGCTTGAATAGGAGGCAGAGAGCTGAACATGTGGACATCAGCTGGCTATTCAGCTGCATTAATGAGCAGCCCAAACAGATGCAAACACAAAGCCACTGAAGGAAAACTGTGTGTTGTGAATGTAGCCTGCAAACCTCTTTAGTCTCCGTTAATACAGAAGAAATTAGAAATATAACAACAACATGTTGATAAACTCAAACTCATCCTCAGCACTGCTCTATAGAATATGGTTTATTTCTGTTTACCATTCTGTGATTGTTGTATCCTGGAGTTACATACTACTATTTTACACTTCAGCCCTATCGTAATGTGACAATAAAAGCCAAAGAACAAAGTGTTAAATGAGAGGTATATATATTTGAGACATGCGACACTGCTACTTCACGATGCAAATGTAAAACTTTAAACTTCTCCTGACTGAGCTTGTAAATGCTTCTTTTATTCTTTACAATATTTGTACAGTGCATTCAGCAGACGGGTATGTTTACTAGTGGGAGAGCGAGAGAGAAAAGAGACACACAGTGTATGTGTATTGATGACTGTGTGCATCTTTAATGTATGATTCAATTTTGTGTAAAACGCTGAAATTCGACAGGTCTGAGAGAGACAGTTACTTAAAATAACAGTGAGTAAGAAGTATAAATCCGTTATTATGTTCAAAGACGCAGACACAGGCTTTTGGGGAGGGGTGAGAGTGCACCACTGTAAAGGATAGGGGTGTGCTGGATGTATAATATAAGACAAAAGCAGAGCATCACTGCAAAATGGTATTTGACACAATAATCGTCTTAATTTGATGATATTGTTTTTCTAATCATTGGAAGCCAATATTGTAATTGAAAAATTTGCACAGCCCTAGTAATATATTGGAAAACTAATTGTGATTTACTGGATACATGGGATAAACGAGGGCTCTTAGAAAGGCTGCATCTGACCATGTAAAGGGTCGTGGAAATTTGAGCAAACAAATAAGTTACAACAAATGTTGTCTTTGGAGAATTTATCGACAGAAGAGATTAATAACAGAGAAGTACTATAACAGGAAATCATCTGGACCAGAGGTTCTGTCACCTAGGGCAGTATCTAACATCTGACCCAAACGCTAATCGGCAGTAGCGCTACAGCATCCACTGTGTTGACTTTTGCCGGCCGAGCAGGCTAACTTCCGGTTTAGCCCTCCGCTAACGTAATGGGGGTAAAATTGTAAACGTGCGGCTGGTGTAGTCTTTTCAAATGTTCCCGACCGAATGGATCACATGGATTTGGATAGCAAAACTAGTGATTTCACTAGGGTTGCGACGGCCAAATATATTGATTCACTGTGTTACAACCGCCGTTTTGGCCGCTAGAAAAAGTTACTTCAAAGTGCGGGAACTTCCTGTCGGCTCGAAGGCATTGCGAGGCTACCCAGACGACCAATCACAGTGCTTATGGTCCGCGTCGACTTGACGTGTAGTTAAATTTTTGAGGAGGTGCACGTCAGGCAACGGTGTAGCCTCTGCGTAGTCACCTATGCCGTCGATTCGACGCAGAAGTATAAATTACGCTTTAGAATGAACATTTAAGGATTGGGTCTGTGATAGATTTGAGGTGGGACAACACAAGGTGCTCAAAAAACTTCATAACCACAAAGGTCAGGGTGACGGGTCTGTGGTCATTTAGTCCTGTCCCCCTTTTCATTCCAGTGGTTGTTGTCCCCTGATAGTACCCAATCTCCTGGCTTCATGTTGTGGCACAGAGCTGAGGGAGCAGTAGACATGTTGGCACATTATCTTAGCATTTCTTCAACATAGATTGTAGTGTAGTCTGTGGTGTTCTGCCAAATAGGATTTCTAATGGGCTCAGACCACATTTATTTCAACTTCTTGATTAATCGTCCAGCCCTACTTGTGGCCTTTGATGTTATTGGAACTACTTTAACACTTCTCTTAACCAGAGCAGAGTGTGTCAATACAGCCTCGTATCCATCACCATCTTTACTTTACAGTGTTCCTGGATCCCACTTTAAGGGCCTGTAGTCAGTCAGCCGACTGCAGGTGTGAAGCCATCTGCCCAAATCCCTCCATTTCCAATCAGCAGATACAGCCAGTGCCACATGCGAGCTAAGCAGCTGAGATTGGGCAGGACAAACAGAATAAGCAGCAGCCTTGCTTGTCCAATAAACAGGCTGTAAGCACAGTGGCAGACACACTAGATGGCGCCAGAGCCCACTCAGACATAACTTAGTGCCTCCTGACTGTATTTCACCATTTGAAATGGAAACTGCAGTCTCGTAACTTTTAACCTCTCTGGATGTTCGGTCAGAACAATGCAAAAATAAATAATAAGATCGCATCCCATCAAGTTAATGGGACAGTTCTCTGCTTCACTGTGTGTTATTGCAAGCATTATTTTGTCATAGTCACTTAAAGGTTGAGACTCACTCACTGATGTGTGCGACAGGCCGGCCCTTCCCCAGGGTCCACCCAGCCTCCTCTCCACCCTCTCAGTCAGATTTTACATGACCACTCCTCCTCCAAGTCTGAGGATTCGAGCAATCCGCCCGCTGATTTCCAGTTTTTCTGCAAATTGTGGGAGACATCCGTGTCATCACCGTTAACCCCCTGCACCCTCTCCCACGGCCCCCTCATCATTATCGGCCAGAGCGAGGTTCTTTTTCTTGGCTTAGGTCGGTGAGGGCTTTATATATGGTCAGTTAGTTCATTCTTGGTCATTCAGCTGATCCTCTGCATGGTCAGAATACTTTAATATCGTTTGAAGTGAAGCTGTTAAAATACAACTTCCACTTACCCCTCCAGTGTCACTGTGCAGAAATGCTGCCAGCAACACATGAAGACCTGCTGGACCTCTGTAAGTATGTCCACACTAACAAAGTCAGCACTGTGGCCCTGACTGATGATCAGGTGTACACTGGACGGTCAACATTTCCAAAGAGAAAACTTTGGTTTTTGTTTGCATTTGTTTTACAATATCAGCAACAACATTTAAAATGTTTCCTTAAAGGCCTGACTGATGTCCCTAGAAGACCCTCTCAATGTTAGCAGCCTGTTTTTTAATTAATGTAAGTAATAAGTGTTGTGGAAAGACTGGTGTGTCATGTGATGTTTGTTCTTCAACACGCACACACACACACACACACCGATGTGTAGTGATGGTGTAACCCTCCCCTCCGTGTCTCTGCTGGGACGTCCTCACGGGCAGCATGTTGTCTCTGGGTCATTCTGCTTCCTCCGTCCTCCAGCCGGTGACCCAGAGATCCACCGAGCTCCTCCATCATCCAAGATGTTCCCCCCACTTTCACAGGTGGAGCAGAGAGGTCCTATGAGGACGTCTGTTACCGGGCAGAAACAGGCTGCTTGTTGATTGGTCGGCCGATCTGACGGACAGTAAAAGTGTAAATTCTAATATTAATATTCCTCCAGAAGTGTAAAAGGGAATAACAGCAGCAGCAGAGGCTCTGAACGTCTTCATGATGATTCAGCAAATGAAAATGATTCCATGTGTGTGGAATCCAAATCAGAAATGAATCCTAAAAACTTGATACACTTCACAAACAAACCACAGGTCTGATCTGGAACATTTCTCTCCATCTTTATTGCTCCCTCACATGTGGGGCCTGAGTCCTAAAGCCAGTTTAACTGAGTCTGGGTCTCTCTGGGTGATCTGGTCTTACTGAGTCTAACTAGTATCATGACGAGCTTATGGACTAGCTTTGTTAACTCAGCGTTTTCCATCCAGCTCTGAGAGTGTTGTTGTGAGACAGGATGAGTTGTTAGTTCCAACAACATCATCACAACCATGAAGGAAGAGCTTCATCTGAGACCTGCTGAATATATACAGTCCCTTCCAAAAGTATTGGAATGGTGAGGCAAATTTCTTTGTTTTTGTTGTTCACTGAAGACATTTGGGTTTAAGATCAAAAGATGAGTATGAGACAAGAGTTCAGAATTTCAGCTCTCATTTGCTGGTTTTCACAACTAGATGTGTTTAAACAACTCAGGACATACCACCCTTTGTTTGAACCCACACATTTTTCAAGTAAGCAAAAGCTTTGGAACATGTGACAGATGTTTCTTGTTTCCCAGGTGTTGCCTTTTAGGTTTATTGCCCAAACATTAAGTAGCTCTGCATGACTAGTCTAAGTTTTCATCCTTGGTTCAAACCTATAAAGACTGCATTTCCTGTTAAAGAGGATAAACCAGCATGAAGACCAGAGAGCTGTCTATGGGAGAAAAGCAAGCAAAGCACCAGAGCCATTGGACAAACATTGGGCACAGCAAGCACAACAATTTGGAATGTCCTGAAAAAGAAAGAAACAACTGGTGTACTGAGCAACAGGAAAATAACAGTAGTTGATGACAGAAATATGGTTAGAGCTGTGAAGAAAAGCCCTAAAACATCAGTAAGTGACATCAGCAAAGACCTCCACAGTGCAGGGTGAAGGTATCACAATCCACTGTTGGAAGAAGACTCAGAGAGCAGAATTATAGAGGCCACACCACAAGATGCAAACCACTCTTCAGTAGGAAGAATCAGAAGGCCAGACTGAAATTTGCAAAGAAGTACAGAGATGAGCGGCAAAAGTTCTGGAACACAATCTTAAGGACTGATGAGACCAAGATTAATCTCTACCAAAGTGATAGAAAGGCCAAAGTTTGGAGAAAGAAAGGAACTGTTTATGGTCCGAAGCATACAAGCTCATCTGTGAGCTAACAGACTCAGCAAACTGATCTCTGCAAATGAAAACAGCTGGGCGTGTCCTTGAGTGGCGCCTCAAAGCCTCAGGACTCACTGTTCATAGGCAGGCCTACCAAGAACATCAGAAGTCCTATACAAGGTCCTTGAGAGATGCACGTTCACAGTTCTATTCCAACATTATCAACAACAGCCCTTGAAACACCAAGCAACTTTTCTCTACCATACAGGACATCCTCAAACCGCAAACTCACTCATTCAGAAGCTTTAGAAGAGAGGTGCAACAATTTCATCACTTTTTTCAGAAAAAAAAGTAGTCACCATCCGCTCCCTGCTGTCCAGTTTCTCCACACTGCCTGTCCCGACTGCCGACCCACAGCCTGGGATTTCCGAACCTCTCTGCTGTCATCTCACAGCGAGAGGTTGAGGACATCATCAAAAAGATGAAACCATCCACCTGTGCCATGGACCCCTTCCCCACAGCCATGGTAAAATCCAACCTCCATGCCATAAGTCCCCTCATCACAAAGGTCATTAACCACTCCCTCCAGGCTGGCCATGTTCCATCAACACTGAAAACCGCTGTCAGTCCATTTCTCAAAAAACCCACCCTAGACCCAGAAGTCTTTGCCAACTACAGGCCCATCTCCAGCCTTCCATTCCTTTACAAGATGCTGGAAAAAGTAGTTGCTGCACAGCTTCAGGACCATCTAAAACAAAACAACCTGTTTGAAAAATATCAGTCTGGTTTCCGCTCTGGCCACAGCACAGAAACAGCCCTGGTAAGGGTCACAAATGACCTGCTGATGAATGCAGACGCTGGCTCCCCATCTCTTCTCATCCTCCTGGACTTGACTGCAGCATTCGACACTGTGGACTACAACATCCTCCTCCACCGTCTAAATTCCACTATCGGTGTTTCTGACTCTGTCCATGAGTGGTTCTCATCCTACCTCACCGGAGAACTGAGCACGTCGCCTGGGAGAAGCTAAATCCCTGACACACAATGTCACCTGTGGTGTCCCTCAAGGCTCAGTGCTTGGCCCCACCCTGTTTATTCTCTACATGCTCCCCCTTGGCCATGTCATCAGCCGGCATGGAATTTCATTCCACTGCTATGCTGATGACACTCAACTCTACCTCAGGACAAACCCAACCCCCTCTGATGCCCTGCCATCATCCACTCTGACCACTGTCTGGCGTGGATGAAGCAAAACTTTCTGCAGCTTGGTCGGCACTCCAAACCAGGTTCGGTCATCTGACATTACCAGCATCACCTTCTCTGGCCAAAATATTCCTCTTTCAACATCAGCCACTAACCTGGGTGTTAAAATGGACTCTCATCTGACCTTTGAGGCTCACATCAAACAGATCTGCAAGACCTCCTTCTTCCACCTCAGGAACATCGCCAAACTCCGTCTGACACTCACCCCTGCAGATGCGGGATTCCTCACCGGGATCCCTGAGAAAAGCCTTCAGAAGTTGCAGTACATCCAGAACAGCGCTGCTAGGATCCTGTTGAGGGTACGCAAATATGACCACATCACACCCATCCTCAAATCACTCCACTGGCTTCCTGTCTCACTCAGGATTGAGTACAAGGTCTCCCTCCTTACCCACCAGTGCATCCATGGTGAAGCCCCCCCCTACCTCAAGGAACTCTTCACCCCACAGACCTCAACACGTACCCTCCGACCTGCCTCAGCATATCTCCTGAAACCTCCCAGGACCAAGCTCCGTACAATGGGAGATCGGGCTTTCTGCTCAGCTGCTCCCAGTCTGTGGAACGCTCTCCCTGACCACCTGAGGACACCACAGACTGTGGATGCTTTTAAACGAGGCCTTAAAACCCACCTTTTTAGGAGAGCTTTTGATTGAACTCTTGCCCTTTTCCTTCCAAGTTATTTTATTTTATTATTTTAATTTTCATGCTCTCCATGTGTTTTTATTTTTAGCACTTACCTGTTTTTATCATGTAGCACTTTGGGATTTGCGTAAATATAAAGTGCATTACAAATGAAATGTATTATTATTCTTATCATCATCAATAAAGTATTTCTGATTCTGATTCTGAAGCATGGTGGAGGTAATGTCATGGATTGGGCTGCACGGCTGCTTCTGGAACAGGCTCATTAATATTTTATTGATGATTGAACTGATGATGGTAGCAGCAGAATGAATTCAGAAGTGGACAGAAACATTTTGTCTGCCAATTTACAGAGAAACGCATTGAAACTAATGGGGAGGAAGTTTATCATGCAGCAGGACAACGAACCAAAGCACACTGCCAACAAAACAAAGGACTTCATCAGGGGAAAAAGTGGAACGGGTTAGACTGGCAAAGTCAATCACCTGACCTCAACCCAATGGAGCTGCATTTCACCTCCTTAAGAGGAGACTGAAGGGAGAAACACCCCAAAAACAAACAAGAACTGAAAGAAGCTGTGGTAAAAGCCTGGAATAGCATCACAAATTAAGAATGCAACAGTTTGGTGATGTCGATGGGTCACAGGCTTGAGGCAGTTATTGCAAGCAAGGGTTATTCCACCAAATTAAAAGTGTTACTTACTTTAAGATTATTTGTTCCTTTACTTTTGCTCACCTAAGAACGCTGTGGTCTAATACAAACGGCGGTGTGTCCTAAGTTGTTTAACACAACTAGATGTGAATACCAAGAAATGAAAGCTGAAATTCTGAACTCTTCTCTCATACTCATCTTTTTGATCTTAAACCCAAATGTCTTCAGTGAACAAGAAAAACAAAGGGATTTGCTTTACCATTCCAATACTTTTGGAGGGGACTGTTTTAGATAGATTTAAGACAGATTATTGGACAAATGCTGGCAGGGGACACAATAAAACTTTCACTAACGAAGACCACGCCTACGAACGTAGAAGGTTAACAATGGTTTATTGCTTGCAATGGAGCCTAGATAGATTGTATGAAAAGAACGGATCGAGTGAAATCTTCTGTATGCAGACAAAGAGAGGGAAGGGAGCAGAGGGAGAGAGAGAGAGAGAGAGAAAAGAAAGGGATTTGGGTGGGAGGGATGAGAAAGCTGAGACGAGGGGAGGTGAACGGAGTTGGTGTGCTTTAAGTACTAGGTGTGCGGAAATTGGATGAGTTTGAGGCGTGGCCTTAGTTCCAGAATTTAGTTTATAAAACTTCACTTAAAACACAGAAACAGGACTCTGAGACTAGATCCAGGTCCACGCAGGTTCCAGTAAAGACACTAGACATAGTCCACTGAAGCCAACAGGGTGTTAGTGACTGTACATGTCAGAGTAACAGAGGTGGACCAGTGCTGGATTGTTTCTGATCTCTCTGTGATTTCTGTACCTGAAAGTTAAAAAAAAGGCATCCATCTCTTGTTTCACCATTTTGTTAACGACTTCCTTTTAACATGAATTTAAAACTCTTTTAAAAACCTTACAAACGACAGATGACAGAGCAACAACCATATTAAAAATCATTAAACAATTTAAAACAAAAGTGTGTTAATCATTATTTGTTCTCTTCAGTTTACATCAGACCTCTGACTACTTAACACTTGATTGATTGTTTGTTTGTTTTTGAGCTCAACTTCATCTTCTCCATTTCTTTTCTGTAATTCAGTCCAGACACATGTTCAGGTTTTGGACTGCATATTTTGGTCTATATAAGTTGTGCCACATGTGAGTCTTCATTAGTTTGTAAGTGTAAGACAATGACAAATAAATGTTTTGAATTGACTGGTGCAGACATTTGTCCAGGAGATGGCAGTGTTCTACTGCGAGGCTCATTTTCCAGCAAATATGCATTTAGCAAAAATGGCCTTTCCAAAACTAGACCCTCGCCACTTCCACTCCGACACGGAGTGAAATCTGGTCGGAGTCACTCTCACAGCCAAATCGAGCTCCCTAATCCGCGTGACCCTTTGAACATTCACAAATACATTTCAAAAGAAATCAAAAGTTAAATATTTGAAGCATGATATAGTCTGTAGAATTTAACAGTTCAAATGTATAAAGACTTTTTTTCTTCAATGCCTTGCTCTTGTTACGTGATCCCCTGTGTATGTTCTATTATTCTGTCGTTTAATGTAGGTTATTTAGTTTTGGATGAAGATTTTCGTATTAATACGATCCAATAAAAAAACAGTTGCATTGTCTATTAGACAAGAGCAATTTTTTTTATTAAGCACAATACTGCCCAACTTTGGGATGTGTTGTTAACCTGTGAATGGGTATATGAAATGTTAGTGTAGTTTCAGATTTGGATAAATTTGGACTAAAATGGACGTCCATCTTGGGCCGAAATCTTACAAAAAAATGAGACAAAAAACTACAAACTGAACACAAGTTTCCACAACACTCTTTGTATACCAAATGACGACAATGACCGACAGACCTGATTTAGTCCAAAATAGAAGTAAATACAAAGACACATTCTGCAGAACGTCTAAACTTAAGTACATCTTCACCTATATGTATATCAAATGTATAATATATACCAAATACGTATCCCAAAACATTTTAATATGGTTTAAACAGGTGGAACTAGGTCCCAGCATGCAACACAGAGTGACCTATGGCCCAAAATAACTTCAGAAAAATGCATCAGACAAATTGCTTAATCTCTCCAATAATGACAGCAGAACCGCCAAAAATCTTAAGAAATTTAGAAGCAACAAAAGTTACAACAAACAGGTGTCTGTGATATTTATTAAAAGTAAGAATAACAGAGTGAATCAGCTGAAGGGCAGAGCTCATACACCAGAGGGCTGTTAGAGAGTCTGACCCAGAGAAACAGAGAAGACATTTAATGCTAGAGAATATATATATTATATATATGTCATACATGTTTCAGATTAGTTTGTGGCATAACATCTTGTGTGTAAAATAAAATGGTAGACAATCCTGGTGAAATTTCAACTTCATACCTACATGACAGAAAACGAGTCCCAAAACATTTCCTGTAAATGAAGGCTGGCTGAGCAATCACAAACAACTGGGTGTGTGTCTCTGATAATCACTGAAACCAACCTTGTATGTTGTGATCAAAATCACATAACAGAGTAATTGTACTCCTGCTGCACCCTTAAAAACAGGACGAGCACCCTTGGGCAAGTAAAAGTTTGAAGCAGCAAGGAAACATTTTCTCCATTTCCATTTACTACCTGTTGGGCTATCCCTTTACACTTTACTGATCATTCTACTACTGCCTTACTCACTCTTAGACATTCACAATTTAAGTTCAGTCCTGGTGCACTCAGGAGATGAGATCAATCTGACTGCAGCTGCAGACGTGCTTAATATGAAGGAATTGACCATTCGCTAAGCCTCCCTTAGTTACTCTTGCTAAGAAACTGTCGGCGCTGCCACTGTCTATCACTGCACTCCGCAGAGAAATATTGTCAAATTCGTTGGAAAAAGCGATCTCAGAGAGAAGCAGACAGTTTTGAAGTTTCATTATACATTTGAAGGTTGTATTCAGGCTGTCAAACTGACTCAGACTGACTCAAACGGACATGAAAAAAATGAAAGATAGAAGCTAACGTTAAAGCCTACCGATCACACAGCACAAGTGAATCACCGCATCCCCCCGACGATTGAGACAAGACAACGATATGAACGATCAACACTGTTCCTGTAAAGACTAGATTAAGATAGACTTTATTGTCCCCGAAGGGAAATTTGTTTTGGACTGTGTCCGTTCTTTACAAGACAACACAAAATACAGACATAAAGCATCTCTCAACACATACAGTGGGTACGGAAAGTATTCAGACCCCTTTAAATTTTTCACTCTTTGTTTCATTGCAGCCATTTTCCAAAAATCAAAAAAGTTAATTTTATTTCTCAGTAATGTACACTGCACCCCATCTTGACAGAAAAAAACAGAAATGTAGAAATTTTTCAAATTTATTAAAAAAGAAAAACTGAAATATCACATGGTCATAAGTATTCAGACCCTTTGCTCAGTATTTAGTAGAAGCACCCTTTTGATCTAATACAGCCATGAGTCGTTTTGGGAAAGATGCAACAAGTTTTTCACATCTGGATTTGGGTATCCTCTGCCATTCCTCCTTGCAGATCCTCTCCAGTTCTGTCAGGTTGGATGGTAAACGTTGGTGGACAGCCATTTTCAGGTCTCTCCAGAGATGCTCAATTGGGTTCAAGTCAGGGCTCTGGCTGGACCATTCAAGAACAGCCACGGAGTTGTTGTGAAGCCACTCCTTCGTTATTTTAGCGGTGTGCTTAGGGTCATTGTCTTGTTGGAAGGTAAACCTTCGGCCCAGTCTGAGGTCCAGAGCACTCTGGAAAAGGTTTTCGTCCAGGATATCCCTGTACTTGGCCGCATTCATCTTTCCCTCGATTGCAACCAGTCGTCCTGTCCCTGCAGCTGAAAAACACCCCCACAGCATGATGCTGCCACCACCATGCTTCACTGTTGAGACTTATTGGACAGGTGATGAGCAGTGCCTGGTTTTCTCCACACATACCGCTTAGAATTAAGGCCAAAAAGTTCTATCTTGGTCTCATCAGACCAGAGGATCTTATTTATCACCATCTTGGAGTCCTTCAGGTGTTTTTAGCAAACTCCATGCGGGCTTTCATGTGTCTTGCACTGAGGAGAGGCTTCCGTCGGGCCACTCTGCCATAAAGCCCCGACTGGTGGATTGCTGCAGTGATGGTTGACTTACTACAACTTTCTCCCATCTCCCGACTGCATCTCTGGAGCTCAGCCACAGTGACCTTTGGGTTCTTCTTTACCTCTCTCACCAAGGCTCTTCTCCCCCGATAGCTCAGTTTGGCCGGACGGCCAGCTCTAGGAAGGGTTCTGGTCGTCCCAAACGTCTTCCATTTGAGGATTATGGAGGCCACTGTGCTCTTAGGAACCTTAAGTGCAGCAGAAATTTTTTTGTAACCTTGGCCAGATCTGTGCCTGCCACAATTCTGTCTCTGAGCTCTTCAGGCAGTTCCTTTGACCTCATGATTCTCATTTGCTCTGACATGCACTGTGAGCTGTAAGGTCTTATATAGACAGGTGTGTGGCTTTCCTAATCAAGTCCAATCAGTATAATCAAACACAGCTGGACTCAAATGAAGGTGTAGAACCATCTCAAGGATGATCAGAAGAAATAGACAGCACCTGAGTTAAATATGAGTGTCACGGCAAAGGGTCTGAATACTTATGACCATGTGATATTTCAGTTTTTCTTTTTAATAAATTTGCAAAAATTTCTACATTTCTGTTTTTTTCTGTCAAGATGGGGTGCTGAGTGTACATTACTGAGAAATAAAATTAACTTTTTTGATTTTTGGAAAATGGCTGCAATGAAACAAAGAGTGAAAAATTTAAAGGGGTCTGAATACTTTCCGTACCCACTGTATTCTCATGCAGCACAACTCATGCTGTCATACACTAGACGTAAAGTAGCACATTGACTCCTTCTTCCATGCCAGTTTTGATTGAACATACCGTATCTTAGAATACTACTCTAGTATTGATGATAATACAACATCAACTAACATCTCTGCTCGACTCTATTCACATCCTCTGTTGAAGTCTGGAGCAGAGAGTATTCACGTGGTCCTTCCAGCTAAGTGCATTATCGATATGTACACCAAGGTACTTAACCTGAGTAATGTGCAAGTTGTTGATCACTACAGGCCTGGTGTCACTGTGGCCTTGGGGTCAAAACCATCTCCTCAGTTTGGTCACATTTAGAACAAGATAGTTGTCGTCACACCGCTGGACAAATTCCTCAATTTACGTATGATGTGCTGCTGGGCTTCTATCTTTGCGCATAAGGCCGAGGATTGCTGTATCATCTGAGAATTTGATAATATAATTGTCAGCGTGGAGTCTAGTGCGGTCTTTAGTATACAGTGTAAAGAGGACTGGAGAGCTGACACAGCCCCGAGGGGCACCCGTGCTGATTGGCCTGGCTCCGTGAGAGCACAAAAAAGCCTCTTGGAGCCATAGCCTAAAATCAACAGGAAGTCGGCCATTTTGAATTTTACGTCAAATTTTGGATGATTTACACACTTCGTACTTTAACGAACTCCTCCTAGGGATTTAGTCCGACCGACCTCAAATTTGTGCTGTGCCTTCTAAAGGCATTGAAGATGAAAAGTTGTGCTATTTGCAAGTTTTCGTCAATGGGCGTGTCCGTGGCGTGGCGTCAAAGATCAGCTCTTCGCCATGACACGGAAGTTGTCGTAACTTCAGTGTACATGCTCACATCTGGACCAAACTGTACATGTAGGATGAGAGTCCCGCCCTGAACACATGTACATGCTGACATTCACAGACAGTCATAGCGCCACCTGCTGGCAACAGGAAGTGACTTTTAACGAAGCAGCCCCGCCGCACGTTTTACCTACGTGCACGAATTTTCTGTGGTACGTGTATCTTGTCCAGACGCACAAAAAAGCCTCTTGGAGCGATGTCCTAAAATCAACAGGAAGTCGGCCATTTTGAATTTTATGTCAAATTTTGGATGATTTACACACTTCGTACTTTAACGAACTCCTCCTAGGGATTTAGTCCGACCGACCTCAAATTTGTGCTGTGCCTTCTAAAGGCATTGAAGATGAAAAGTTGTGCTATTTGCAAGTTTTCGTCAATGGGCGTGTCCGTGGCGTGGCGTCAAAGATCAGCTCTTCGCCATGACACGGAAGTTGTCGTAACTTCAGTGTACATGCTCACATCTGGACCAAACTGTACATGTAGGATGAGAGTCCCGCCCTGAACACATGTACATGCTGACATTCACAGACAGTCATAGCGCCACCTGCTGGCAACAGGAAGTGACTTTTAACGAAGCAGCCCCGCCGCACGTTTACCTACGTGCACGAATTTTCTGTGGTACGTGTATCTTGTCCAGACGCCAAAAAAGCCTCTTGGAGCGATGCCCTAAAATCAACAGGAAGTAGGCCATTTTGAATTTTACGTCAAATTTTGGATGATTTACACACTTCGTACTTTAACGAACTCCTCCTAGGGATTTAGTCCGACCGACTTCAAATTTGTGCTGTGCCTTCTAAAGGCATTGAAGATGAAAAGTTGTGCTATTTGCGAGTTTTCGTCAATGGGTGTGTCCGTGGCGTGGCGTCAGAGATCAAGTCTTCGCCATGACACAGGAAGTTGTTGTAACTTCAGTGTACATGCTCACATCTGAACCAAACTTTACGTGCTTGATAACTCTCCACCCGCTATGGAGGACCGATCCTGACACAGTCAGAAATAAATACAGAAATAAATAAGTGCTCAATAAATAAATAAGCATCCAATTAAATACACAAAAAAATAAGTAAATAAATAAATGTAGGTAGTAATTAAATTATACAAGGAGACATAAATGTATATATTTTAATTAGTGCCTTTACTTATTCACCTTTGTTATAATTACCTTATTTGTTTATTCAACTTTATTTATTACTAATTTTTTTAATGTATTTATTTATGTGTGTTTTAATATTTTTGTCTGTTTTATTCTTCCTTTGTATTTATTTACCTTATTTATTTTCACCCATGGTATTTATTTCTGCCTGTCTTTTTAAATTTTTGTATGCATTTCTGCCTCATTATGCAAATGAGGAGGGGCTGTGTCTCAAGGGGTCATCTTCTCTGCTATTGGTGGACCAGTCAGACAGGAGAGCTCCTACTCTGCCTGCAGACATCAACGATCTTGCCCCTCACACAGTCAGATGGCTTCCTTCAGTGCGCTGAGGTGTTTAACAACTCTGAAGACAATACTACCAGCAATGTCTTCCTTCTTTTTAGACGCTCCAACAGACAGTGCTTTCAGTTTGCTGCATGCATGGACACAGAACTGCGGTATAGGGAGAAGCACACGGTCAGCTGGCTGCAGCTAAATCTGGAGTGCACTCGTATTCAATTCTGTATGGTAAATTCAGTTTTAACGGAGCAGAGCGAGCTGACAGGCAGAGTTAGAGACTTTTTCTGTCCGTTTCTCTCTTTACAAAGACGCATGTTGCAGTCAGAGTCTTCTCTGAGATGCGAGCACGACATACAACACAATTTATCAAATTACACAACGGATATACAGTATGAAAATAAGATTGATTGGATTATACTCACAGGAAGTATAAAACCTCTTACATGGTCTATTAAAAGTAAAGTAACACAAAAATGTCAGGGAAATTACTTTACTTAGATTTAAGTACTGCAGTTGTACATTTGAAATACCTTCCTACCTTTCTGATAGGAAGCCTTCTTGAGGTGGTATAAAACATTTCTTCTTATATTCTGATTTGAGTTGTGGACAACTATGACCACATGAATTAAAAAAACATTTCACTGCCCAAGTCAGCTATAACACAAGTCTTGATCATCAGACTACATGCTGTACAGTATTTGTGGACAGATTTTGTCCCAGGATTTCTTATGCATTTCTTCTTCTTCGTTGCATGATTTAGAATAATAAGGTGAGAAATGGGTCTATTCTGAGTTCATCCTGCACTGCAGCAGCTAATAAAGTCCATTTAATCCCAAAAACGCTTTTCTTTTAGGCAGGCTGGAGCAGAAAACAACTCACCTTTCTCAAGTTGTACAGTAATGTCACATGTGTATGAAGGTGGATCAAACAAGCTAATCTTAAATGTCAAAGTAGAGAGGACCTAGTAGGCCTATTTATTTTCATTCATTACACAATATGAATAAGCTATGCAGACAGTTGTAAAGAAAGAACATCTTTTTCTTCTGTTCTCTACTTGTTATAGTTACACAGTATTAGGGGTGTGGGCTGTATTAAAAGTATCCACTGTTCTCCCATGCTCTAACACACAGTAACGATGAAATGTGTGCTGTTCTCACATTCTTCCTCTGTATGTACACATAAACAACAAGGCAGGGAAATATAAAAGGAATTTATTTTATTGTTTGGGTACATTATTGTTCAGTGTACATGTCACATCTGAAACAAACTTTACGTGCTTGATAACTCTCCCACCCCGCAGACATCTACACGTCAATACCGATTTATATTCATAGCGGCAAGTGCTATGTAGCTCCACATAGGGGACACAGGAAGTGACATATAGCACATTCATGCGGCGTCGGAACCGCGTAGGAAATTCACAGCCGCACCGGCAGAGCTCCAGAATATGCAACTCGGCCGGCTCACGCGCGGACGCGCTTACAAGTGCGAGGGCCGCCCAACGCTGCTTGCAGCTTTAATTAGGGCCCGAGCACGACCGTGTGAGGTCCCTATTGAATTTGCGGATTTTTTTTTTTTTTTTTTTTTTTTTTTTTTTTCTGCAAAGTAGGCCCAAATGACATGGCCTAAACATACTCGAAAACTCACCAAAATTTGCAAACATGTCAGAACCGGTGAAAAATTTCGTATTCTACAAGTTTCGCACATGGGCGTGCAAAATGACTCGCTAGCGCCACCTAGAAAATTGGAAAATTAGCCCCTCGTTCACGTTCAACCTACATGTACGAAATTTTCTGGGGACATGTATCGTCAAGACGCACAAAAAAGCCTCAAGAACCCATAGCCTAAAGTCAACAGGAAGTCGGCCATTTTGAATTTATGGCCATTTTTGGATGATTTACACACTTCGTACTTTAACGAACTCCTCCTAGGGATTTAGTCGGATCGACGTCAAATTTCTGCTGTGCCTTCTAAAGGCATTGACGATGAAAAGTTGTGCTATTTGCGCGTTTTCGTCAATGGGCGTGTCCGTGGCGTCGATGATTCGCAATGAAACAGGAAGTTGTTGTAACTTCAGTGTACATGCTCACATCTGGACCAAACTGTACATGTAGGATGAGAGTCCCGCCCTGAACACATGTACATGCCGACATTCACCCACAGTCATAGCGCCACCTGCTGGCAACAGAAAGTGACCTTTAACGAAGCAGCCCCCGCCGCACGTTTCACCTACGTGCACGAATTTTCTGTGGTACGTGTATCTTGTCCAGACGCACAAAAAAGTCTCTTGGAGCCATAGCCTAAACCCAACAGGAAGTCGGCCATTTTGAATTTTACGTCAAATTTTGGATGATTTACACACTTCGTACTTTAACGAACTCCTCCTAGGGATTTAGTCCGACCGACCTCAAATTTGTGCTGTGCCTTCTAAAGGCATTGAAGATGAAAAGTTGTGCTATTTGCAAGTTTTCGTCAATGGGCGTGTCCGTGGCGTGGCGTCAAAGATCAACTCTTCGCCATGACACGGAAGTTGTCGTAACTTCAGTGTACATGCTCACATCTGGACCAAACTGTACATGTAGGATGAGAGTCCCGCCCTGAACACATGTACATGCTGACATTCACCCACAGTCATAGCGCCACCTGCTGGCAACAGGAAGTGACTTTTAACGAAGCAGCCCCGCCGCACGTTTACCTACGTGCACGAATTTTCTGTGGTACGTGTATCTGTCCAGACGCACAAAAAAGTCTCTTGGAGCCATAGCCTAAATCAACAGGAAGTCGGCCATTTTGAATTTTACGTCAAATTTTGGATGATTTACACACTTCGTACTTTAACGAACTCCTCCTAGGGATTTAGTCCGACCGACCTCAAATTTGTGCTGTGCCTTCTAAAGGCATTGAAGATGAAAAGTTGTGCTATTTGCAAGTTTTCGTCAATGGGCGTGTCCGTGGCGTGGCGTCAAAGATCACTCTTCGCCATGACACGGAAGTTGTCGTAACTTCAGTGTACATGCTCACATCTGGACCAAACTGTACATGTAGGATGAGAGTCCCGCCCTGAACACATGTACATGCTGACATTCACAGACAGTCATAGCGCCACCTGCTGGCAACAGGAAGTGACTTTTAACGAAGCAGCCCCCGCCGCACGTTTACCTACGTGCACGAATTTTCTGTGGTACGTGTATCTTGTCCAGACGCACAAAAAAGCCTCTTGGAGCGATGCCCTAAAACAACAGGAAGTCGGCCATTTGAATTTTACGTCAAATTTTGGATGATTTACACACTTCGTACTTTAACGAACTCCTCCTAGGGATTTAGTCCGACCGACTTCAAATTTGTGCTGTGCCTTCTAAAGGCATTGAAGATGAAAAGTTGTGCTATTTGCAAGTTTTCGTCAATGGGGTGTCCGTGGCGTGGCGGCGTCAAGATCAAGCTCTTCGCCATGACACGGAAGTTGTCGTAACTTCAGTGTACATGCTCACATCTGGACCAAACTGTACATGTAGGATGAGAGTCCCGCCCTGAACACATGTACATGCTGACATTCACAGACAGTCATAGCGCCACCTGGCAACAGGAAGTGACTTTTAACGAAGCAGCCCCGCCGCACGTTTACCTACGTGCACGAATTTTCTGTGGTACGTGTATCTTGTCCAGACGCACAAAAAAGCCTCTTGGAGCGATGCCCTAAAATCAACAGGAAGTCGGCCATTTTGAATTTTACGTCAAATTTTGGATGATTTACACTTCGTACTTTAACGAAACTCCTAGGGATTTAGTCCGACCGACTTCAAATTTGTGCTGTGCCTTCTAAAGGCATTGAAGATGAAAAGTTGTGCTATTTGCGAGTTTTCGTCAATGGGTGTGTCCGTGGCGTGGCGTCAGAGATCAAGTCTTCGCCATGACACAGGAAGTTGTTGTAACTTCAGTGTACAGCTCACATCTGAACCAAACTTACGGCTTGATAACTCTCCCACCCCGCTATGGAGGACGATCCTGACACAGTCAGAAATAAATACAGAAATAAATAAATGCTCAATAAATAATAAGCATCCAATTAAATACACAAAAAAATAAAGTAAATAAATAAATGTAGGTAGTATATTAAATTATACAAGGAGACATAAATGTATATATTTTAATTAGTGCCTTTACTTATTCACCTTTGTTATAATTACCTTATTTGTTATTCAACTTATTTATTACTAATTTTAAATGTATTTATGTGTGTGTTTTAATTTTTGTCTGTTATATCTTCCTTTGTATTTATTTACCTTATTTATTTTCACCCATGGTATTTATTTTCTGCTGTCTTTTTTAAATTTTGTATGCATTTCTGCTCATTATGCAAATGAGGAGGGGCTGTGTCTCAAGGGGTCATCTTCTCGCTATGGTGGACCAGTCAGACAGGAGCTCCTACTCTGCCTGCAGACATCAACGATCTTGCCCCTCACACAGTCAGATGGCTTCCTTCAGTGCGATGGGTTTAACAACTCTGAAGACAATACTACCAGCAATGTCTTCCTTCTCTTTTCATGTAGACGCTCCGACAGACAGTGCTTCAGTTTGCTGCATGCATGGACACAGAACTGCGGTATAGGGAGAAGCACACGGTAGCTGGCGCTGCAGCTAAATCTGGAGTGCACTCGTATTCAATTCTGTATGGTAAATTCAGTTTAACGGAGCAGAGCGAGTGACAGGCAGAGTTAGAGACTTTTCTGTCCGTTTCTCTCTTTACAAAGACGCCATGTGCAGTCAGAGTCTTCTTGACGATGCGAGGCAAGACATACAAACAATTATCAAATAACACAGGTATACAGTATGAAAATAAGATTGATTGGATTATACTCACAGGAAGTATAAAAACCTGTACATGTCTATAAAGTAACGTAACACAAAAATCAGGGAAATTACTTTACTTAGATTTAGTACTGCAGTTGTACATTTGAAATACCTTCCTACCTTTCTGATAGGAAGCCTTCTTGAGGTGGTATAAAACATTTTTCTTCTATATATTGATTGAGTTGTGGACAACTATGACCACATGAATTAAAAAAATTAAAATTCACTGCCCAAGTCAGCTATAACACAAGTCTTGTTAATCAGACTACATGCTGTACAGTATTTGTGAGACAGATTTTTCCCAGGATTTATTAGCATTTCTTCTTCTTCGTGCATGATTAGAATAATAAGGTGAGAAAAATGGGTCTGTTCTGAGTTCATCCTGCACTGCAGCAGCTAATAAAGGACAATCATTTACCAAAAAACGCTTTTCTTTTAGGCAGGCTGGAGCAGAAAACAACTCACCTTTCTCAAGTTGTACAGTAATGTCACATGTGTATGAAGGTGGATAACAGGTATCTTAAATGTCAAAGTAGAGAGGAGCCTAGTAGGCCTATTTATTTTCATTCATTACACAATATGAATAAGCTATGCAGACAGTTGTAAAGAAAGAACATCTTTTTCTTCGTTCTCTACTTGTTATAGTTACACAGTATTAGGGGTGTGGGCTGTATAAAAGATCCACTGTCCCATGCTCTAACACACAGTAAAGATGAAATGTGTGCTGTTCTCACATTCTTCCTCTGTATGTACACATAAACAACAAGGCAGGGAATAAAAAGGAATTTATTTTATTGTTTGGGTACATTATTGTTCAGTGTACATGTCACATCTGAAACAAACTTACGTGCTTGATAACTCTCCACCCCGCAGACATCTACACGTCATACCGATTTATATTCATAGCGGCAAGTGCTATGTAGCTCCACATAGGGGACACAGGAAGTGACATAACACCTTCATGCGGGTCGGAACCGCGTAGAAATTCACAGCCGCACGGCAGACTCCAGAATATGCAACTCGGCCGGCTCACGCGCGGACGCGCTTACAAGTGCGAGGGCCCGCCCAACGCTGCTTGCAGCTTTAATTAGGGCCCGAGCACGACCGTGCGAGAATTGCTCGGATTTTTTTTTTTTTTTTTTTTTTTTTTCTGCAAAGTAGGCCAAATGACATGGCCTAAACATACTCGAAAACTCACCAAAATTTGCAAACATGTCAGAACCGGTGAAAAATTTCGTATTCTACAAGTTTCGCACATGGGCGTGGCAAAATGACTCGCTAGCGCCACCTAGAAAATTGGAAATGATTAGCCCCTCGTTCACGTTCAACCTACATGTACGAAATTTTCTGGGGACATGTATCGTATCAAGACGCACAAAAAAGCCTCAAGAACCCATAGCCTAAAGTCAACAGGAAGTCGGCCATTTTGAATTTTATGGCCATTTTTGGATGATTTACATACTTCGTACTTTAACGAACTCCTCCTAGGGATTTAGTCGGATCGACTCAAATTTCTGCTGTGCCTTCTAAAGGCATTGACGATGAAAAGTTGTGCTATTTGCGTTTTCGTCAATGGGCGTGTCCGTGGCGTCGATGATTCGCAATGAAACAGGAAGTTGTTGTAACTTCAGTGTACATGCTCACATCGGACCAAACTGTACATGTAGGATGAGAGTCCCGCCCTGAACACATGTACATGCCGACATTCACCCACAGTCATAGCGCCACCTGCTGGCAACAGAAAGTGACCTTTAACGAAGCAGCCCCCGCCGCACGTTTCACCTACGTGCACGAATTTTCTGTGGTACGTGTATCTTGTCCAGACGCACAAAAAAGCCTCTTGGAGCCATAGCCTAAAATCAACAGGAAGTCGGCCATTTTGAATTTTACGTCAAATTTTGGATGATTTACACACTTCGTACTTTAACGAACTCCTCCTAGGGATTTAGTCCGACCGACCTCAAATTTGTGCTGTGCCTTCTAAAGGCATTGAAGATGAAAAGTTGTGCTATTTGCAAGTTTTCGTCAATGGGCGTGTCCGTGGCGTGGCGTCAAAGATCAGCTCTTCGCCATGACACGGAAGTTGTCGTAACTTCAGTGTACATGCTCACATCTGGACCAAACTGTACATGTAGGATGAGAGTCCCGCCCTGAACACATGTACATGCTGACATTCAGACAGTCATAGCGCCACCTGCTGGCAACAGGAAGTGACTTTTAACGAAGCAGCCCCCGCCGCACGTTTACCTACGTGCACGAATTTTCTGTGGTACGTGTATCTTGTCCAGACGCACAAAAAAGCCTCTTGGAGCGATGCCCTAAATCAACAGGAAGTCGGCCATTTTGAATTTTACGTCAAATTTTGGATGATTTACACACTTCGTACTTTAACGAACTCCTCCTAGGGATTTAGTCCGACCGACCTCAAATTTGTGCTGTGCCTTCTAAAGGCATTGAAGATGAAAAGTTGTGCTATTTGCAAGTTTTCGTCAATGGGCGTGTCCGTGGTGGCGTCAAAGATCAGCTCTTCGCCATGACACGGAAGTTGTCGTAACTTCAGTGTACATGCTCACATCTGGACCAAACTGTACATGTAGGATGAGAGTCCCGCCCTGAACACATGTACATGCTGACATTCACAGACAGTCATAGCGCCACCTGCTGGCAACAGGAAGTGACTTTAACGAAGCAGCCCCCGCCGCACGTTTACCTACGTGCACGAATTTTCTGTGGTACGTGTATCTTGTCCAGACGCACAAAAAAGCCTCTTGGAGCGATGCCCTAAAATCAACAGGAAGTCGGCCATTTTGAATTTTACGTCAAATTTGGATGATTTACACACTTCGTACTTTAACGAACTCCTCCTAGGGATTTAGTCCGACCGACTTCAAATTTGTGCTGTGCCTTCTAAAGGCATTGAAGATGAAAAGTTGTGCTATTTGCGAGTTTTCGTCAATGGGTGTGTCCGTGGCGTGGCGTCAGAGATCAAGTCTTCGCCATGACACAGGAAGTTGTTGTAACTTCAGTGTACATGCTCACATCTGAACCAAACTTTACGTGCTTGATAACTCTCCCACCCCGCTATGGAGGACCGATCCTGACACAGTCAGAAATAAATACAGAAATAAATAAATGCTCAATAAATAAATAAGCATCCAATTAAATACACAAAAAAATAAGTAAATAAATAAATGTAGGTAGTAATTAAATTATACAAGGAGACATAAATGTATATATTTAATTAGTGCCTTTACTATTCACCTTTGTTATAATTACCTTATTTGTTTATTCAACTTTATTTATTACTAATTTTTAATGTATTTATTTATGTGTGTGTTTTAATATTTTTGTCTGTTTTATTCTCCTTTGTATTTATTTACCTTATTATTTTCACCCATGGTATTTATTCTGCCTGTCTTTTAAATTTTTGTATGCATTTCTGCCTCATTATGCAAATGAGGAGGGGCTGTGTCTCAAGGGGTCATCTTCTCTGCTATTGGTGGACCAGTCAGACAGGAGAGCTCCTACTCTGCTGCAGACATCAACGATCTTGCCCCTCACACAGTCAGATGGCTTCCTTCAGTGCGCTGAGGTGTTAACAACTCTGAAGACAATACTACCAGCAATGTCTTCCTTCTCTTTTCACGTAGACGCTCCGACAGACAGTGCTTTCAGTTTGCTGCATGCATGGACACAGAACTGCGGTATAGGGAGAAGCACACGGTCAGCTGGCTGCAGCTAAATCTGGAGTGCACTCGTATTCAATTCTGTATGGTAAATTCAGTTTTAACGGAGCAGAGCGAGCTGACAGGCAGAGTTAGAGACTTTTTCTGTCCGTTTCTCTCTTTACAAAGACGCATGTGCAGTCAGAGCTTCTCTGAGATGCGAGCACGACATACAACACAATTTATCAAATTACACAACGGATATACAGTATGAAATAAGATTGATTGGATTATACTCACAGGAAGTATAAAACCTGTTACATGGTCATTAAAAGTAAAGTAACACAAAAATGTCAGGGAAATTACTTACTTAGATTTAAGTACTGCAGTTGTACATTTGAAATACCTTCCTACCTTTCTGATAGGAAGCCTTCTTGAGGTGGTATAAAACATTTCTTATATTCTGATTTGAGTTGTGGACAACTATGACCACATGAATTAAAAAATTAAACATTTCACTGCCCAAGTCAGCTAAACACAAGTCTTGTTCATCAGACTACTGCTTACATATTTGTGGACAGATTTTGTCCCAGGATTATTATGCATTTTCTTCTTCGTTGCATGATTAGAATAATAAGGTGAGAAATGGGTCTGTTCTGGTCATCCTGCACTGCAGCAGCTAATAAAGTCCATTTAATCCCAAAACACGCTTTTCTTTTAGGCAGGCTGGAGCAGAAAACAACTCACCTTTCTCAAGTTGTACAGTAATGTCACATGTGTATGAAGGTGGATCAAACAAGCTAATCTTAAATGTCAAAGTAGAGAGGAGCCTAGTAGGCCTATTATTTTCATTCATTACACAATATGAATAAGCTATGCAGACAGTTGTAAAGAAGAACATCTTTTCTTCTGTTCTCTACTTGTTATAGTTACACAGTATTAGGGGTGGGCTGTATTAAAGTATCCACTGTTCTCCATGCTCTAACACACAGTAACGATGAAATGTGTGCTGTTCTCACATTCTTTCTGTATGTACAATAAACAACAAGGCAGGGAATATAAAAGGAATTTATTTTATGTTTGGGTACATTATTGTTCAGTGTACATGCTCACATCTGAAACAAACTTTACGTGCTTGATAACTCTCACACCCGCAGCACAGACATCTACCGCAATACCGATTTATTCATAGCGGCAAGTGCTATGTAGCTCCACATAGGGGACACAGGAAGTGACATATACAGCCTTCATGCGGCGTCGGAACCGCGTAGGAAATTCACAGCCGCACCGGCAGAGCTCCAGAATGTGCAACTCGGCCGGCTCACACGCGGCGGACGCGCTTACAAGTGCGAGGGCCCGCCCACCGCTGCTGCGCTTTAATTCCGAGCACGACCGTGCTTGCTATTATTTTTTTTTTTTTTTTTTTTTTTTTTTTCTGCAAAGTAGGCCCAAATGACATGGCCTAAACATACTCGAAAACTCACCAAAATTTGCAAACATGTCAGAACCGGTGAAAAATTTCGTATTCTACAAGTTTCGCACATGGGCTTGGCAAATGACTCGCTAGCGCCACCTAGAAAATTGGAAATTTAGCCCCTCGTTCACGTTCAACCTACATGTACGAAATTTTCTGGGGACATGTATCGTATCAAGACGCACAAAAAGCCTCAAGAACCCATAGCCTAAAGTCAACAGGAAGTCGGCCATTTTGAATTTTATGGCCTTTTGGATGATTTACATACTTCGTACTTTAACGAACTCCTCCTAGGGATTTAGTCGGATCGACTCAAATTTCTGCTGTGCCTTCTAAAGGCATTGACGATGAAAAGTGTGCTATTTGCGCGTTTTCGTCAATGGGCGTGTCCGTGGCGTCGATGATTCGCATATGAAACAGGAAGTTGTTGTAACTTCAGTGTACATGCTCACATCCGGACCAAACTGTACATGTAGGATGAGAGTCCCGCCCTGAACACATGTACATGCCGACATTCACCACAGTCATAGCGCCACCTGCTGGCAACGAAAGTGACCTTTAACGAAGCAGCCCCCGCCGCACGTTTCACCTACGTGCACGAATTTTCTGTGGTACGTGTATCTTGTCCAGACGCACAAAAAAGTCTCTTGGAGCCATAGCCTAAACCCAACAGGTCGGCCATTTTGAATTTTACGTCAATTTTGGATGATTTACACACTTCGTACTTTAACGAACCCTCCTAGGGATTTAGTCCGACCGACCTCAAATTTGTGCTGTGCCTTCTAAAGGCATTGAAGATGAAAAGTTGTGCTATTGCAAGTTTTCGTCAATGGCGTGTCCGTGGCGTGGCGTCAAAGATCACTCTTCGCCATGACACGGAAAGTTGTCGTAACTCAGTGTACATGCTCACATCTGGACCAAACGGTACATGTAGGATGAGAGTCCCGCCTGAACACATGTACATGCTGACATTCACCACAGTCATAGCGCCACCTGCTGGCAACAGGAAGTGAATTTTAACGAAGCAGCCCCCGCCGACGTTTACCTACGTGCACGAATTTTCTGTGGTACGTGTATCTTGTCCAGACGCACAAAAAAGTCCTCTTGGAGCCATAGCCTAAACCAACAGGAAGTCGGCCATTTTGAATTTTACGTCAAATTTTGGATGATTTACACACTTCGTACTTTAACGAACTCTCTAGGGATTAGTCCGACCGACCTCAAATTTGTGCTGTGCCTTCTAAAGGCATTGAAGATGAAAAGTTGTGCTATTTGCAAGTTTTCGTCAATGGGCGTGTCCGGGCGTGGCGTCAAGATCAACTCTTCGCCATGACACGGAAGTGTCGTAATCAGTGTACATGCTCAATATGACCAAATGTACATGTAGGATGAGAGTCCCGCCTGAACATGTACATGCTGACATTCACAACAAGTCATAGCCACCTGCTGGCAACAGGAA
>NW_024040657.1:0-18708 GCF_014851395.1 Micropterus salmoides | reverse complement strand
CCTTGAAACAGATAGTGTGATTCTTCTGTGGGGTTAGGTGCAAACACACAATATTTGCATTATAACTGACAGTGCAGTTGAGTGATAGCATACTTACAGGAAAATGATGGTTATAAAATATTGCAAACTGATACATGTGCAACAGAGATTTCTGCTAATTTTCATCATAGCGCTTTCACTCTACTTTGTCTCAAATTAGGAATTTTGGTTTAAGGTGATAAACACACCAAAAATAGATTACATTTAAATTGTATAACTCACTGAATTGCATCTGGCAATGATCCAAGTATCATCTCTTAAGTAGATCAAGTACATATCGAACTGTGGGGCAATGTATGGTCTGTTTTTTGTTTATTTGGTTTTCCACATTTACAGATCTTTGAAATTTACTCCATTCCAGACTCAGTGAACACATGTCTACATAGAAAACTACAAAATACTTCAACTCCACTCTTTTCTATGCATATTGGTGCATTTATCATTATATTTCTGTGCTAGTTGGTTTAACCTGCACTAAATGCTTCACCATTTCAGCCACTATCAAACATAAATATGTAAATCTAAAATATAAGTTCAACTGTGAAGCACTTTAACAAGAACCCATTGGCAGTGAGTCACCTCCTGTCTTTTCTGAAGGGATGAGGTTTGATTCGGAAGCATCCGGTTCCTAGGCCAAAAAGGATAATACGGCAAAGGAAGAAAGAGAGAGGGGAGAAGGCACAGTTGTACGATTGGGAGGTTGAATCATCAAGCTTGGTGGAATTTCAGCAGCTTCAGAGAAAGAGGGGAGCAACACATTGTTAAGGAGATTAGAGGAATAGTCAGAGGAGAGAATCCCTTTTACTTTAATCCCATATGGGTTTAAATGGAGAGGAGAAGACACTGTTTGAACATGTGTGCAACTGTGGTTGCAGTCAGTTTAGTTCAAAAATGGCAGAAAAAAGCACTGTCTGCTAAAAGCAGGGCAAACAACACTGTTTGGAGGTTGTCTTCAGACTGATTTTATTCTGTAAGCAGAATAACAAGTTGGGTGGGTGACAAATAACTTGAAATGAGGGTGGCATAGTCATACAATTTCTACCTCAGACATAATCAGAAGTGATAGAACTTCAGCAAGTGTTGTGATTATTACATCACGCCTACATCTCCAAAGAGGAAGAACTTTAATTGTATGCGTAAGGAAACTGTAGTTATAGTCAGAATGTAACAGAGAGAAATTTGGTTTCAACTGAACATTTGGCAAATAGCAATGGGACGTCACCGTAGCTATGTGAAATACAAAGGCTCAGTTCACAAAGTGCATTCATTTAGAGAAACAAATTAAAGGTTCCAATCCAGGGGGAGATGTCTGTGCAAAACAGCAGCCGCTGAGCCCTGAGACTGTGAAACATTTGCACTATGTAACATACTGACAACTAATAATTTGGGTTTAAAAGCAACTAAAGTGTTTCATCATACCATGTGCCATTTAGCACTTCAACCAGAGAGGAAGGACTAATCAGAGAAATGGTCCTGCGAGTGTTTGAATGTAAAGGGAAACATGAACACAGTGCACCCACTGGGGCACAAGATTCAGCACCTCATTAGTAACGCCTGGGTGCGGCTCTATGATATCACAACTACAACAGTTTTGTTCCATCCTACCCAATTTTGTTGACTTGCTTGGTAATTTTTTCCCGACTTTGTGCTTCTATCAAGGGTAATTAAATGATTTAAGTTTATTGTTAATATACAATTGAGACTCTGCAAAAGGTGTTTTATGTTGAAAACTGACCAGATGCTCTTTGTCATTTCTATCCCCATGCAGCTTCAGTCAAAAATAGACTAGGCATGCATTTTAAGCATCTGGGAGGCTTCGGAAGTGGGCATCTGGTGGAATCACAAGCATTGTCTATAATGGCCACATTCAGCTCCCGCAGCCGCATCACAGCTGGAATGCGCTGCAGCTGTGCCCTTTGGAATCACAGTAATGGTACATGTTTTAAGAACTGAGGAACCAGTATGTTAATTTCACTGTCAAAACATTTGGTGTTTTCTGTGCTTTCAGCTTATATATTCGTGTGTTTTGTTAACACTGGCTTTACTACCTCATTGTTTTATGTGTAATAATAGTCATAGGACAATCAACAAGTTGATTTATTTTCTTCTGAATTTAATATAACCAAATATGTAGAGAAGTTTTTGACTTTCATGTTTTATAAGTTACATGGGCTATGCATGAACAATACATAGCCTATTCCTTGTTCTTTGCCAAAAAAACAGTGTTTGTTGTCCCACATAGTAATGTTTATGGTCGGTCAGACCATAAACCAGACCAAGAGAGGGATGGGGATCAAGACCCGGTTCCAAAATTTCTCAAAACCCGAAAATCAATAAGGTTCGAGCTTATCGAGACTTGCGGGTCCTATGATGTAACGTTATGTCTCGAGCGTCAAATCTAATTTAATTTGAAACACAATGGATAAGAAAATCATCAGGGTGCAGTCTCTGCCTGCTCTCTGTCGGCTCCGACACACACACACACACACATACACACAGCGGCAGCAGAGCGAGAGGCCACGCCTTCGCAGTGGAATACGGTGAGGGTTAAGTTAGCTCCAAAAAAAACTGTACCGTAAGTTGATGATAGCTACGCTCATTACTGTAAGTACGTGCGATAAAACCTTTGCAAGTAAAAAGACAATACTTTATCAATACACCTGTCTGTAAGGTAAAGTTAAACATGTAGAAATGGTTCATTAAATCATCTCTGTCCTCAGTATCTCATCCTGTATGTTTTATACAAGCTAGCTTGGCGCTAGCTTGGCATAGCCAAATGTTAAAAACAAGCTAAATAGAAAGCTGTCTGTCTGGAGCATAGACTGGTCTGTAGTCTTAAAAACTCAGCTGCTGGCTGAGACAAACCAGCCCCTCCTCCTTCTACTTGGTAATGTTACCTGCAGCCAGCGAGAGAGGAGGAGGGACTATCCTTCTGTTTAAGACTGTGGATCAGCTGGTAAACCCAACCCCTCCTTGTGCTTCAGCTGGAAGTAATGATGACTGTGAATTGTTTTTATCTTATTTAACGAATAAGGTGGTGTCAATCAGTGCCTCTATTACCCCCGCGGCCTCTTACTCAGAGGTTCCTCACCAGCAACAAGAGAGTTTTAACCAGTTTTATTTTTATAACAGTATCACAAATGAGAGTGTCCTCCAGCCCACTTGATGTAATACCTACAAAGTTTTCACTGAAAGTAATAGATTCTGTTGGGCCCCATTTGATCTCTGTTTTCAATAGCTCCCTATCTACTGGTTGTGTCCCTGATTATTTTAAAACGGCTTGCGTGAACCCACTTTTAAAGAAACCTGGTTTACATCGCTCCCTCCCACATAATTTTAGACCAATTTCAAAACTGCCTTTTATTGCAAAGATTCTAGAAAGAATTGTGTCCAAACAGTTGCTCACTGTACTGGAAAATAACAAAATATTTGAAAAGTTTCAGTCTGGTTTCAGGAAGTACCACAGCACTGAGACTGCCCTGCTTAAAGTCACCAATGACCTTTTAATGTCTGCTGATGAAGGCATGTGCTCAGTCCTGGTACTCCTGGATCTTAGCACTGCTTTTGACACCATTGATCACAACATCATGTTAGACAGACTGAGGCACTGGGTGGGAATCTCTGGTACTGCCCTAGAATGGTTTTCATCCTACCTGTCAAATAGGAAGTTTTGCGTGTCTGTAAACAACTATGTCTCTTCGTTCTGTCCAGTTAAATATGGTGTGCCTCAGGGGTCGGTCTTAGGACCCATTTTGTTTTCCTTGTATCTGCTTCCCCTTGGACATATTATCCAGATTTCCTATGATGCACTGAGCTCCTCTCTCCTCTACTTTCTCTCCCTCTGTATGCAACCTCATCCCATTATTGCATGTTACTAACACAACTTCTCCCTTTTCTGGTAGTCTTGTGCTTTCTCGTCCCTCTCCTCTCTCCTCCTATCACTTCCTGCAGGTTTTCTGGCTCTGGAGCTGTGGAGTCTGGATCTGTGGCTGCGGGTCACCTGCTGCCCCCGTGTTCCTGCTCGACACCCTCTGCTGCAACGACTATTGTTACTAGTCCTATTGTTATTATAATCATTAACATTACGACTGTTACCATTAACACTACTATAAATACCTGTACCATTTTTCATTTAATCACCTTTACCGTGTGTACCCTCTGTGTGTATATTGTGTAGGCTGCCTCCTCTCTCTCTCTCTCTCTCTCTCTCACTCACCCCAACCGGTCGAGGCATCTCTCTCTCTCTCTCTCTCTCTCTCACCCCAACCGGTCGAGGCAGATGGCCGCCCACCCTGAGCCATGGTTCTGCTCGAGGTTTCTGCCTCTTAAAAGGAAGTTTTTCCTTGCCTCTGTCGCCTAGTGCTTGCTCTTGGTGGGAACTGTTGGGCTTCTGTAAATAGCATCATAGAGTACGGTCTAGACCTGCTCTTTTATGAAAAGCGCTGTGAGATAACTGTTGCTTTGATTTGTCCCTATATAAATAAAACTGAATTGAATTGAATTGAATCCATAAACATGGCATTTCTTTTCATATTTATGCTGATGACACACAAATATACTTGCCCGTCAGATCCACAGACCCTGGAATGCTGAGTTCACTTAACAACTGCCTTTGTGAAGTTAAAAAATGGATATCAAATAATTTCCTCCAGCTGAACTCAGACAAAACAGAAATCCTGGTCATTGGGTCCCAGCAGATGGCAGTATATACAAATACTGCCATCTGCTGGTTCCCTAGTAAATCACATTAAGCCTGTGGCAAAGAACCTTGGTGTTTGGTTTGATAGTAATTTAAATTTCGAGCAGCACACCACAAAGCTTGTTCAATCATGTTTTTATCAACTTAGAAATATAGCAGAAATTCGATCTATGTTCACTTTTAAGGACACAGAGACCATTTTACACGCCTTCATCTTATCACGCCTGGATTACTGCAACAGCCTTTTCACCTGTTTAGTCCAAAAATCTATTGATCGACTCCAGACTGTCCAGAACTCAGATGCCAGGCTTTTAACCAGAACAAAGAAATATGACCACATTACTCCTATTTTAGCTTCATTACACTGGCTCCCAGTATGTTTTAGAATTGACTTTAAAATTCTATTGATTACTTTTAAAGCTCTTCATGGCCTCTCGCCTTGTTATATTTCTGAACTTTTAGTCCCATACACACCAGCACGTACCTTGAGATCCTCGGGCAGAGGTCTGTTGTCTGTTCCAGAGTCTCGACTGAAAACTAAAGGGGACAGAGCGTTTGCAGTCAGGGCCCCGAGGCTCTGGAACAGCCTGCCCGAGTCGGCTGAGTCAGTGAACTCTTTTAAGTCCCTTCTTAAAACATACTTTTATAGGAGAGCCTTTCCCGATCTTATTTGACTTTATTTTATCCCTTTTATTTTATTCTATTTTACTAATTTTATATTTATCTTAAACGTGTATTTTAGTCTTTTCAATGTTTTCGTGCTTTTATCTTGTATTGTTTTTGTATTATTGTCTCTCGGGTATTATTGTCTTTACACTTGTTTTTGAAAAGTGCTCTACAAAGAAAGATTATTATTATTATTACAAAAGATGATATTCTTTCTAAACGTCACTCACTACTTGTGATGTCAGATAAAGTTATTGAGTTACTTTGCTGTTGTAAACAATGTTGCTGCTCTAGAAACAACATTTAGCTGTATTTAAAATATTAAATTAAAAACAACCAGGCAGTTAATATGTACACTTTAATATATATTTATTTATCGCAAGTGATTTGTCATGTCAATATATAACGTTATCGCAAATTTAATATTTTCCTCATACCGTGCAAGCCTACCTCATGCCTGTTTGGTCTTGTCTTACCAAATAACCATCACTAAATAATAGTGGAAGTATCAATAGTGGTTTGGATAAAGAATCGGATCGTTAAGCCATCTTAAGGGTATCAATATCAAAAATTTACGATCCCCATCCCTATTAAATAGTATATAGTATGTGGCGGTCAGTTTTGATATTGTGGCGTGTCACCACAAATAAATCAGTGAATGGGAAACACTGCAGTGTGGTGCAGATTCCTGAGACTGTTTTTATGTCATCTTAGTTCTGATAGTGTGTTAGTTAAAATTGCCTTAATATTGGCGCATGAAAAACCAATTGCTGATCATCCCTTCAATTGTCCATAAGCGATCCAATTGCCAATCGTAACAAGCCTAGTCTAAAGTGAATAGTGCCTTACTATACATCCTCAGTTTTGTCGCACCTCTCGCTACCAGAAAACACATGCACATGTGATCAGTGCAGTCAGTGTCATGGTTCTCAGATGACACACGTGCACTCAAACAGAGTTGCAGAAAGCCAAAACAAGGTTTGTTTTTTTTGCCTTGCCTGGACTCAGTTTCTCCCACCTCACATATACATGTATATATATATATATACATACATACATACATACACACACACATATACACACACACACACACACAGGGGAGAACAGGTATTTGATACACTGCTGATTTTGCAGGTTTTCCTACTTACAAAGTATGTAGAGGTCTGTAATTTTTATCATAGGTACACTTCAACTGTGAGAAAAAAATCCAGAAAATCACAATGTATGATTTTTAAATAATTAATTTGCATTTTATTGCATGACATAAGTATGTGATACATCAGAAAAGCAGAACTTAATATTTGGTACAGAAACCTTTGTTTGCAATTACAGAGATCATACGGTTGCTGTAGTTCTTGACCAGGTTTGCACACACTGCAGCAGGGATTTTGGCCCACTCCTCCATACAGACCTTCTCCAGATCCTTCAGGTTTCGGGGCTGTTGCTGGGCAATACAGACTTTCAGCTCCCTCCAAAGATTTTACATTGGGTTCAGGTCTGGAGACTGGCTAGGCCACTCCAGGACCTTGAAATGCTTCTTATGGAGCCACTCCTTAGTTGCCCTGGCTGTGTGTTTCGGGTTGTTGTCATGCTCGAAGACCCAGCCACGACCCATCTTCTCTTACTGAGGGAAGGAGGTTGTTGGCCAAGATCTCGCAATACATGGCCCCATCCATCCTCCCCTCAATACGGTACAGTTGTCCTGTCCCCTTTGCAGAAAAGCATCCCCAAAGAATGATGTTTCCACCTCCATGCTTCACAGTTGGGATGGTGTTCTTGGGGTTGTACTCATCTTCTTCCTCCAAACACGGCGAGTGGAGTTTAGACCATAAAGCTCTATTTTTGTCTCATCAGACCACATGACCTTCTTCCATTCCACATCTGGATCATCCAGATGGTCATTGGCAAACTTCAGACGGGGCTGGACATGCACTGGCTTGAGCAGGGGGGACCTTGCGTGAGCTGCAGGATTTTAATCCATGACGGCGTAGTGTGTTACTAATGGTTTTCTTTGAGACTGTGGTCCCAGCTCTCTTCAGGTCATTGACCAGGTCCTGCCGTGTAGTTCTGGGCTGAACCCTCACCTTCCTCATGATGCCCCACGAGGTGAGATTTTGCATGGAGCCCCAGACTGAGGGAGATTGACCGTCATCTTGAACTTCTTCCATTTTCTAAAAATTGCGCCAACAGTTTTTGCCTTCTCACCAAGCTGCTTGCCTATTGTCCTGTAGCCCATCCCGCCTTGTGCAGGTCTACAATTTTATCCCTGATGTCCTTACACAGCTCTCTGGTCTTGGCCATTGTGGAGAGGTTGGAGTCTGTTTGATTGAGTGTGTGGACAGGTGTCTTTTATACAGATAATGAGTTCAAACAGGTGCAGTTAATACAGGTAATGAGTGGAGAACAGGAGGGCTTCTTAAAGAAGAACTAACAGGTCTGTGAGAGACGGAATTCTTACTGGTTGGAAGGTGATCAAATACTTATGTCATGCAATAAAATGCAAATTAATTATTTAAAAATCATACAATGTGATTTTCTGGATTTTTGTTTTAGATTCCATCTCTCACAGTTGAAGTGTACCTATGACAAAAATTACAGAAATCTACATGCTTTGTAAGTAGGAAAACCTGCAAAATCAGCAGTGTATCAAATACTTGTTCTCCCCACTGTGTGTGTATGTGTGTGTGTTTAAATATATATATATATATATAGTTGTGAACCAACAGTGTGGATTTGTGATTTTATATCGAATAAGTACTGTCTCCACAAGACTCAAAAATTACCTTAAATTTTTTAATTACATTTTTCAGTCACTCAACTAGGTCTCCCCATTCCATTTTAGTAGTTATGTTACCATGTTGTTGTAGTTGCTATTTTTGAAAAGAATCTAAGTACGTTAATTTTGCAGTGTTGTAATTTCCAGCAAAGTCACCTGACTTTATTCATTTTATTTGTAACCAATGCTTTGTTTACAATACTTTCTGAAACTTCCTTTAGAAATGATGATAAAGAAATCATCCTCTGGGAACCACGCCCCAACAGACAAAACAGCGACACACGCGCTTGTTCGCTCTCTTGTCCTCTGCTTGTTCCTGGCTCTCCAACCGCGCTTTGGCACGCGCCCGGCATGCCCCTCTCCCAGCAACGCCCTAAGCAGTTCGACCCGGCGCAACAAAGCCCTTTGTTCGTTTTCAAGCCACACGCGAAGCGCCGCGACATCGATGGCAGGACACGTGGTCCTTCCAGCAGTAACAAAGGACGACCAAACCTCTGACCCGAGCCAGGGTTGGTAAGGCCCCCACTGCAAGTTTCTTCAAGATGGACCTCCGGAGCAATTCCCTGGCAGAAAAAACAGCTGACCGAGAACGCACGGATCTCTGCCAGTGTGAGGCCGTTGACCAGCACCCGGCTGGGAGAAGCGACACGCAGTGAGACCAAACCCTGCATTCTGTGAACAGTGATGTCCCATAGTCTATTAATCCAGTATATTTAATCCTTGAAACTCCTAGACAAATTTAACCGACTTATCATCTAATTGCATTCATTAGTTGCCGTATGAGTCAAATCCTCGCCACAATAGAACTCCACCTTCTCATAGTTTAGCCATTGTTTATTTCTTTGATGTATTTAACCGCATTTTTATATTTTTAATAAACTTCACTGTAATCAAGGAATTGTGTGTGTATTGCCTGTCTCCAAGTCCCTGCCATGAGAATTTACCCCTTCGATATGAGACTGACTGACTGATTTAAGATCATTGAGCGATTGTTAACTAACTGATCACTAGTGAATAATTGTCTAGTTATTAACCATACTCAGAGGTCCGGAGACTCTGGGCGAATTGGATCTCCGGTGGTGCCCGCGAAACGAGAAGCTTTGTGAATTAATATTTTCTAAATATTAAAATTCATAATTTGGCATTAATTCTCATAAATTTATTAAAACATAGTAGTCATGCTACTATATATATATATATATATATATATATATATATATATAATAAATCCTCTGTTTCTTATTGACACAGCAGCTAAACTCACAAGGACTCACTTCACTGGTTACCAGTGCCAGCCAGAGCTGACTGTAAGGTCCTCCTTTTAACTTATAAGGCCTTGCATGGACTTGCACCATCCTACCTAGCTTAGCTAATTACGCCCTCTTCGCTCTCTCAATGCTGGTCTCCTGGTCAAACCTTCGTATAACAAAAAAATTTGCTGGCTAGAGAGCTTTTGCCTACAGTGCTCCCTATTTATGGAATGACCTTCCACTATGTTATGGAAGCACGTTCAGTGGATATTTTTAAGTCAAAACTGAAAACCTACTTGTCCTCCATGTCAATGCAGCCTCTCCTAGAATTCATGTTGGGTCGAGCACCTTTTAATATCCTCTTAATCTGCAATTTTTAAATGTATCTGTTCTTCTTATCTTTGGAAAGTGTATTGGGACCATGCTGCATGGTGATTTTGCACTGTAAATAAAAAATTATTTGATTTGAATTTAAGTCTGCTTGAGACCTCTTATGAACAAACTGTTAAAACTCCAACAACAGGAATCCAAATTGACAAGTGTACACTTGGGTTTTCTGAACAACAACATTTCATATTGGACCAAATGGCGAGTAATGCTGCAGTGTTTTGTTATTCTGAAAAAAGTATTTTTGGTCACATGACTTGTAATTCTGACAGTGGCCTCTAAGTCAAACTTGCCTCACAGCCAACTGATGTTCTAGGAGTTTGTCTCAGATAGGTTACCATGCTCTTCCACTAGCTTGAAGCCCTTTTTCTTAATTCCTAATTAGTTTTCATTAAATTCAGGGTTTTGATGCGACAAGATGGTGAGTAGTTAATATTCTAACACAACTACTGCACATTACTCCCACTTAAACTATTTTAACTATTTTAAGTAATTCTTCTGTTATTTACCGTATTTTGATAACTGTAAAAATACAATGAACACAAATGACAGTGCATCTAAATTATTCAATAAATGAGCATGAAAGTCAAACACTGAGTTAAATTCTATGTGGAACACAATGTATGGTTAAGGTAGCTCAGACACACCTCATACTATTGCATAAATACCCAGTGAGTCTATATGCATCAAATAAATTATTCAGCACTCCATCTCGCAGACATTGCTTTTATCTTGACCATGAGATGATCAGACAATATATTTCCTCTGTTTATAAAGAGTCCTTATCCAGGTTTGTACTGTACTTCTGTTGACATGAATTGGTAAAATCAGGTCAAATGACTCCATGACCTGAAATGCTCTTGAAAAGTAGCTTAGAGGGTATTTGGGAGCTTGGCTGATCTCTTCTACTAATATTTGCAGTTTTAAAGCTGCAATAGGCCACTTTTGCACGCTCCAAATGGTATTGAGCGGTAGCTGTCTGAAAGCCATTTTAAATGTATTACCTCAAAATCATAAAACATGACTGATAACTATATGCAGCGCTTTCATGTTTACCAAACAGCCAATATGGATGCTCCATGGAGATTACTAAAGGAAGGAGAGAGAAAAGAGTGAATGTATAATGTCTTGTGAATTTCCCTGATAAGTTTTCTTTATATAAAATGTTAAAATTTCAATATCAAAATAATTATACACCCTTTTTTTTGCAGTATTGCATTGTTTTCCGATTACATAGTTTAGGTCAAAGTAATTTAACATTAAAAGAGAAATGTATGACCAAAAAACACAGAATATGTAAAAATGTCCATATGAGAAAATTTGAAAGTAGAAAGTCAGGAAGGCAGAGCAGTCATAATGAATGTGAATTATATCCTAGAACTGTACCAGCCTATGTATGCCATATTGTTTAATTTGGCCTTCTAGCTGCTAACCAAAGTTACAAAAGCAATTGTGACAGAGTTCATTAGAAGTATCCTACATTATAATTTTTATCTTCCTGTTTCCCAATCTCCTGATCTTGTTTATCTACAGAATATATACCAGTTTTAACTCCCTGGAGTGTCTGAAAAAGGAATACAAGGAAACTGACAGTAAACGTATTCATGCCTAGTCCAACACTGTGGCAGAGCTGTAACACTACTGCTTTGTTATCATCCCGCCTTTTTCCTTTTTGCCTCCTTGGACTGGAAGACTCCCACTGCCAACCTCCGCATCTCAACGCGGATGGGGAGACTGACAGTGCGCTACATCGACACAGAGCCTAACGTGACAAGCAAGAACAAGGCCTCTTGTCAGACGAGCCAAGGGCATCCGGGACCTCATTCGAAAAGGTGCTGACAGTAAAGCCATTTGTGAAGAGAAGTGGAGGTAGCCCGGACGGGCGAGTGAGCCAAAAAGCGGGCTGCCACGGCGCCAGCTAACAAACTGAAGTGAAAGGCGAGCTCTGGAACTGTCTGGAAAAGTAGAGTCAACCCCTGCCAACTACTGTAAGCTTTGAAGGCCCCACTATGTGGAGTCTGTCTCTCTCTTTACAGTTGTTCCGGGAAAACCTGCTGAGGACACAGAATCTTAGAGCACCGTCTCAAGTCCATCCTGAGCATGCACTGATGAAGAAAATCTATTTTATTTACACATATTATGCTGGCATACATAATCAAACTAGGCAAAAGCATAACATGATTTAGCATAATGTGCCTCGCTTCCTTGTGGCTCACATGTAAGCCTGTACTGCAAATACCAGCAAAGCTAAGCAGCTGCCCTGCCTTGTCGCTCTTTTTTGAAGGCTTCTCCTACTGAGCCATCAAACACCCATAACATTTTAGCTTCTCTTATTCTGGCATAGGCCTGTCTGTCTCATCCTTCAAAGCCAATCCTCAAAGCCAGGGCAATGGATTATCTTCCAATTTCTCATCCAGAAAAGGAGGAGCGGGAAAAGAGAAAAGATGAGGACTAGGTGGTAAATTATTCGTTTGACTGTGTTTCTCCTGGGCTGCTGCTAGTGTCTGTTGTTGATTTTCTTTTTTTTTTTATTCATTTCCTTGCTCTACCCACTCCCTTTCACTCTTTCTCTCTGACTCAACAAAGCCCTACTCAGCATCCTTGACGGGGAGAGATCACAGGAGTAGAGAGTAATGAGACTCTGGCTAGCTCACTTCCACTGTATCCTCTCCTTTCTATCTCTCTGTCTTCCCTTCTCCTCCTCCCCCCTCCTGCCTCTCTTTGCCACACACACAGTCAGTCATTGTCTAGATCTCTGCTACCTGGTGTGAGCCAGGGTGTAATTCATTAGCGAGTGAAGCTAGAAGGGCTGTCGCCCGTGCTGAAGAAAATGGTTGATGAAATCAAAACAGTCAAAGCCCACACTGTTGTTTTGCTGTGCTCTATCTCCCCCCCCTCCATTCTCTACATGTCTTTCTCTCTCCACCCACCTTGAAGTCTCTTCGCTAAAGACACCCTGACTCAGCAGCCGGGCTTTCTTCAGCACTCTAAGACTGAGGAGAGCACCAATGTCAGGCAACCTTGACAGACTTATGGTGAGCAAGCCTGACGCAGGCATGCAAATAAATTAGACACGTGCAACACACTTCAGCAGCAACTACAAATCACGCATTCAAACACAAAGTGCATGAGTGCGTGCGGGAGGCAACAGCGCCACACTCGGACGCACTTGCATAAAAACACACACGGGCACGCTGGAAACATACCGCAGCGCAGAGCGGGAGCTAATTCTGCCATGCTGAATGACAACGACATGGCAACAGGATTGCGTCACAGGCTGATAGCTGGAAAACGGAGAGGAAGAGGAGGAGGAGAGGAATGAGAGTGAGACAGTGTGTGCTGGCAGCAGGTGTAACAAATGATGGGGATAAAGATGATTGAGGTGAGGCCGGGGCCATAAGTTATGCATTCACACCTGCTGTTTTCTTCTTCTGTATTTATGAGACTCTGTCCACTCTAAAAGTCAAGGATCAAAGGAGGGAATCAAAGGCCTTCAGTGAATGGGGGGCAGCGATCCAACGAGATGTGTAACCCATGTGAGGCTCACTCTCCTTCCTTTTCCCTCCTCCTCTATTCACTGTCACTCACCCAGTCATAATCTGCAATACTACACATCAAAATGTTCCTTTTTCTCTCTTGGAATTCCTGTCACTCCTGGGGATGTTGTTAATGGATTGACGGTTCCCTTAAAGGAGCACTCCTACTCAGATATCTTTCTTTTCTTATTCCACACATTGTTCTTCCTTGTTAAATCATTATTGCCTATATTACCAGCAATGCAACTTGGCAACAGATTGGTTGGAGATTTGGGTGTGTTATGCTACTTATGCGTCCAATGTAGCCTCGGGCCTCTAGCTTCAGTCTTACATGAGGAGCAGGTGACAGAGGTATTGTAAACTCACCTCTGTCTAACTCCACACCCCCAAATTTCTCTAATTATCAAACTTGTAGTCTTTAGCCCCAATAGACCTCAAGAGACATTACTTAAGGCAATCACTTATTCAATCATAAGACTCCACGCAGCTCCCTCTGGAGCCACAAAAGGCATGGAAATATGTGACATTGCTGGTTTCTATTCAAGTCCTGCCCACTTCAAAACCGTAGGAAAAAGGAAATATGTGAAATCTAATGTGAAATTATTGAAACTGTTCAAAACCTTGAAAGAAAAATGTGTTCATGCAGGAGCTCAGTATCCCTACAGCAGCAACTCACTATTTAATGCCAATACCATTAAACAGTAAACGTGCAATTAATGTTTGCTTTTATAAAACTCTAACTACATCTTTCCCCAAATTTAATCAAGCGTTTTACTTACCTAACTTTAACCATAGCTTACTTGCTATAGCCATGATCTTCCCCTAAACATATTAGTATCATATCCCATGCACAGATATCATAGAAAGAAAGACATCGGCATTGAATGTAATGGTTTAGTTTTGTTCTTTCAGAATCCAATATTGAGTTGACTAAATTGCAAGCACTGTAGTCATAGCAACAATGCTTCATATATGGTAAATTAACTAATTGGTGAAATAAATAGATAGAAATACAATTATGGTCGGGATCGCCGTAGCAAGAGCGTGATCCGCCAAATGACAGGCACTGCCAAGGACTCTAGCTGATGGCGACATGGTGGCGTCAGTCAAAATGTGCTTGATTAATGCACGCTCTATGGCAAACAAGACTAACGTATTTAATGACTTGTTTACAAATAGATGTTCTCGCATCACCCCTACACTCAGATCCCTTCACTGGCTCCCTGTCGCATATAGGATCCAGTTCAAAACTCTCACCACTACTTACAGAGCACTGCACAGTCAGGCTCCTAAGTATGTGGCTGAAGTACATCACCCTTACTCATCAGCTCGCTCTCTTTGGTCTAAAAAGCAAAATCTGCTCTCTGGCCCAGACTCGCCTTAAGACCCTGGTGATAGAGCTTTTGGGGCTATTGCACCCAAACTTTGCAATTCTCGGCCCCGCACCCTTACCTTCCCCTGAATCTGGGAAATTTGTATGCACAAGGTCTGCATCTTATGTGTTATTTTGTGCACGTTTTTACGTATTATGCATTTGTGTATTTTTACCACATAATGTGTATTTATTGTGTTTTTTACTACTTGCTGCGTAATTATTATGTATTTGTATCACATACTGTGTTTAAGTATTTAATCTCCTGTGTTTTTGCTCTGTAAATGTTAATAAAGCTCTTTGTGGCACTCAACAACAACTACAAATACGGTTTCTTACTGACTTACTTACATCCCATTGTGTATTATCACTTAGCAAAACCTAATAAATCCTTACAATGGAAATGCATATATTTAAAGAATAGGTTCACAATGTTTGTTTTAAAATAATTGTCAGGTATATTGTATTATATACACCCTTTATGGTAACTAAGTTTTTGCTTGCTGCATTCATTCATCCTGTTCATACTGGCTGTTTAAAGATCCTTTCCTAATGCTATAAAGAAACACTTTCAGTGTACACATAGGCACCTGAAAATATAGGTACCTATTTTTTAATATTTACAACATAACTGTTATGATACATTCTGTAATTGACTAAAACATCTGAGGTATATTTATGCACATTAATGACTTCAATGTTGTATTTGCCGGTGTACTGACATGCAGGGATGATGTGGATAATTTCTCCACAAAAAAGTGAATCTGCAAATGTATAAAAGACTGGTCTAGCATTTGGCTCCATAGTTGTTTGTGATGTGTGTATTAGGGATGCACCAAATTTTCGGCAACCAAAATTACTTGGCTGAAAATAGCAACAAAAGCACTTTCGGTGTTCGGCCTAATAAGTCAAAAGACTGAATAAATTTTACCGAACAATTACGTTTTGACATGTCAGCAGTGTGGAAGCATTTTAAAGTGTTCAAGAAAGACGGATAAATCGTCGTTTGCAGACACTGTTGTGCTGAATTGTCTCCTAGCACGTCCACACTATCTGTGGCTGACTTCTTAGAAAAGGCAGAAAACAGTCTGACCCGCTTTGAGTGTTTCTGTCACTCGTTTCTGAGAAGGCGATTAAGCTAGCCGCACTTAAATTTGGAATGCACACGTATTCAAGCCTTTATGGTAAATCCATTGAAACGGACCAGTGTGAGTTGACAGGCGACTTTATCTTGTCATTTTCTCTCTTTACAAAGACAAGTGTTGCAGAATGAGAGTCCTACCTGAAGAGAGGATATGAAGTTTTCATGTTACCCATACCAGAATCACATTATTTATCAAATTGAGTCGGACTTGATGAATTTAGCGCAAAGATACACATGTCAAAATAAGGTAGTATGGAAACTAGATTAATTGGATTATATTCACAGAAAGTATAAAACATTACATGTGTCCATTATAAGTAAATGGACATATGAACTTTACTTTACCGGACCGTGTCGGGCCTTGGACCATCCCACATAGTCTCTCCAAATCCTGTTGGAAACACTGAGTAAAAAGCACATTTTGACTATTCAATGTATGCAATGGTAAAAAAAAACCCAAACAAATCCAAAATAAATGGAAAAGAATGTAAAAAACTGTGTTCGGTATTCTGTAAAGTTTTTCATTACATTCGGCTTTGGCCAAGAATTATCATTTTGGTGAATCCATAGTGTCCATTTCAGGAAAAGCTGTCCTTGCATAATAATCTTTTATAATTTTTTTTTGTAAAGCACTTTTCAAAAACAAGTTACAAAGTGCTTTAACAAGTGTAAAGACAATAATACCCAAAAGACAATTATACAAAAACAATACAAGATAAAATCATGAAAACATTGAAAAGACTAAAATACATGTTTATGTGGAGGTTACACAGCTTCTTAAAAGATTCAGCAGTTCTTTGAAAACCTATTGCTTAAAATACAATTAATTTAGTCCTTGTGCTATGGTTTAGACAGTTAATCAATCCATTATATAATATGGATACATTTTACTATATTATTTTTTTCATTATTAATAAATACAGATTTTTTTTCTTCATTTATATATTCAATTTATATATTCAATTGAATCAACTTAAAAATAATGCTAGTTTGCATCCACTAATAGTACAAAATGCTCTGGAACAAATGTTCTATTTGTGTTCAGCACTTGCTCATGTACCAAAGGAATCACACAAACTCACTCCGTCCACATCATAAACAGACGACAATAATCCTTTTATTCGAAACACATAATGAAGCCAATCCTTGACGTCACGCACCAGACATGTCTTAGCAGTTTTGAGCCAGAGTGGCAATTGTTACTTCAGTCTCCTGAGGCCAGAAGTGAAAGTACCAGCCATCTATTTCAAATGGTTAGAGGAGAATGAAGGAGGGAGAGAGAGAAAAGATCTATAAAACAATTAGAGGCTGGATTTCCACTTCAGTGGCAGCAGTATTTTTACTTGTGTGGGTGTGTATCTGTGTGTACATAGATGTGTTGTTGCCACTTATGAATGGTGAAAGGGAGGGCAAAGAGTCCAGTTAGCACTAGAAAGCACAAACCAGATAAACAAAATATACAGCTCAGCTGTTTCAAGGTTGATTCTTTTTTTCTTTTTTTGTACTTGCATGTGAAACCAGGGATGGGTTTAAAATTGTTTGAATGGGTTGGAATTAAAATTCTAGGCAATAATAAACCATAATAACCCCTTGCCTCACAATGGTTTGGTCCACTGCCTGCTTGCCCCCTTCACGTCACCTACACACACGGGTCCCACACAGTTCAGTGGGAGAGAACAAAGTTCAAATCACTTCAGTAGTTGTAGAACTCCAGTGAGTAGGCTGGCAAGGCAATTTAGATTTACTTTAAACATTAGATGAATGATTCTTTTCTCTTTAGTACAGATGACGCTGAGTCATTAATAAATTAGTCATGACAAAAAAAATATGATAACTGTTGCATTTTTCCATGAGTCCACTATGTCAATGATAATGACTTTACCTAGCATGTTTGGTAGTTTGTTTAATAGCTTGTTGGACAGTAAGTAACCCACTTCAACTAACACCCTGATGGGCCCTGATGCAAGATGGTCATAACGGGCCCTCCCATCACAATTAAAGTAGCATAATGTCAGTAGGAAATTAAAGAAGTGAAAGCTCACAGCTTTAAAACATATATAGTAATAAACATAATATAGTAAATATATAGAATAATAGTAAAGCTAAGACATTGATAGACCAGCCTACTTGACCAAATCGGTGTTAGAGCACCACAAGATATTAAAACATAGCTTAACCGGTGATAGCGCCCCTTCACACATGTGAAAAGAGGACCGGTGATGGCGCACCTTCAAAACATGAACACATGACTGGTGACGGCGCACCCTAAAAACATATGAACACATGACTAGTGACAGCACACTTTCAAAACATGAACACATGAACACATGACTGGTGACAGCACACCTTCAAAACATAGCAGAAAACAGGGACAAGATAAAGAAGGTTTGGCTTTGGCTTGCTGGCCATTTAACGTTAGCTGTATTGCTGCCTTTTGTTTTTCAACTTTTCATAAAGCTGATATCACTGCTCGTCAACCGACCAATCATAGCCTGGATGGGGCAGGACATTCGAAAAAGTTTGATGTGCAAAAGCATATTTTCTCCAACAATATGATAACTGACAAGTGAATACTTATACTTATATATATATAGGTTGTGGACAGTGTCTCTGCAGACACTCAACCTGCCCCGCCACTATCCCTTCAAAACATAGTCATACTTGCCACCAGCAAGACTGCTGAAAAAGTTGCCCCGTGTATCATCAGCATTAGCCAACACGCTGCCCTTGTTCTTTTTTACATCTGTTTTACTAAAGTTATTGTTATAAATAGTGTTTATCGTTTAACTCTGTTGAAGTTCAGAAATACACATTTCAAAATGTCAGTATTTTGTGCATT